>NW_028161435.1:65000-77277 GCF_964263955.1 Coregonus lavaretus
CTTCTCAATCAGGTATCCTGTGACCTTGCTACCGCCATCGTAGGAAGGCTTCAGCCATTCAAGTCTGATGGAAGTCTTTCTGATGTGAGTGATCCGGACATTGGTTGGAGGCTCTGCAAAAAAAGATTTAGAAGTTCAGATACAGTTGTTGATTTAGAAATGTTTAAAAAGGAGTACACAGTGATATTGAAAAAAGAAATGAAAGCAAGTGTAACGTGAGGTTTTAATGATTAACAGATATAACTAAATCCTGCTGACTACGCCACACTGTGATGGACCACCACTAGGTAATAAAGAAATGTGATGGACCACCACTAGGTAATAAATAAATGTGATGGACCACCACTAGGTAATAAATAAATGTGATGGACCACCACTAGGTAATAAATAAATGTGATGGACCACCACTAGGTAATAAATAAATGTGATGGACCACCACTAGGTGATAAATAAATGTGATGGACCACCACTAGGTAATAAATAAATGTGATGGACCACCACTAGGTGATAAATAAATGTGATGGACCACCACTAGGTAATAAATAAATGTGATGGACCACCACTAGGTAATAAATAAATGTGATGGACCACCACCATGTGATAAAGAAATGAAAGTAACCAAGTCGCCTTACCACAAGCATCAATTGCCAGGACAGCGTCTGAGATCTTGCTAAGGGGACTGCATCCAGCTGCGTTTTCTGCTGCTACCTTGAACTCATAGATGAGACCTGCAATGACGTTTGTCACTTTGAAGTGTGTCGCACGGATAACGGTTTTGTTAACCGTCTGCCACAGGATGCTGTTTTTGTCCTTCATCTGAAGATGGTATCCAACTATTGGTCTTCCTCCGTTACGGTTAGGCTCCGCCCAGGCGACAGTGATGCTTTCTCTGGTTACAGATGTAACGATAGGGGGTGATGGAGCTTCAGGGACGGCTAAGATTAAAGAAAATAACATTTAGCATATTCAGTATGTGACAGGTGGTATCTTTTACCCTGTACAATAATACGTTGTCAGGTATTCTGTATCAATTCAAGGGGTGGCTTAGTCCAGCGCCCCCTAGTGATCTGACACAAGGGGTGGCTTAGTCCAGCACCCCCTAGTGATCTGACACAAGGGGTGGCTTAGTCCAGCACCCCCTAGTGATCTGACACAAGGGGTGGCTTAGTCCAGCGCCCCCTAGTGATCTGACACAAGGGGTGGCTTAGTCCAGCGCCCCCTAGTGATCTGACACAAGTATATTTGTTACGTATGCACATTTACATATATACAGTACCAGTCAAAAGTTTGGACACACCTCCTCATTCAAGGGTTTTTCTTTATTTTTTTACTATTTTTTACATTGTAGAATAATAGTGAAGACATCAAAACTATGAAACACCACATATGGAATCATGTAGTTACCAAGAAAGTGTTAAACAAATCAAAATATATTTTATATTTGAGATTCTTCAAATATCCACCCTTTGCCTTGATGACAGCTTTGCACACTCTTGGTATTCTCTCAATCAGCTTCACCTGGAATGCTTTTCCAACAGTCTTGAAGGAGTTCCCACATATGCTGAGCACTTGTTGGCTGCTTTCACCTGCACTCTGCGGTCCGACTCATCCCAAACAATCTCAATTGGGTTGAGGTCGGGTGATTGTGGAGGCCAGGTCATCTGATGCAGCACTCCATCACTCTCCGTCTTGGTTAAATAGCCCTTACACAGCCTGGAGGTGTGTTGGGTCATTGTCCTGTTGAAAAACAAATGATAGTCCCACTAAGCGCAAACCAGATGGGATGACGTATCGCTGCAGAATGCTGTGGTAGCCATGCTGGTTAAGTGTGCCTTGAATTCTAAATAAATCACAGACAGTGTCACCAGCAAAGCACCCCCACACCATCACACCTCCTCCTCCATTCTTCACGGTGGGAACCACACATGCGGAGATCATCCATTCACCTACTCTGCGTCTCACAAAGACACGGCGGATGGATCCAAAAATCTCCAATTTGGACTCATCAGACCAAAGGACAGATTTCCACCGGTCTAATGTCCATTGCTCGTGTTTCTTGGCCCAAGCAAGTCTCTTCTTCTTATTGGTGTCCTTTAGTAGTGGTTTCTTTGTAGCAATTTGACCATGAAGGCCTGATTCACGCAGTCCCCTCTGAACAGTTGATGTTGAGATGGGTCTGTTACTCCTCTGTAGCTCAATTGGTAGAGCATGGCGCTTGTAATGCCAGGGTAGTGGGTTCGATCCCCGGGACCACCCATACGTAAAAATGTATGCACACATGACTGTAAGTCGCTTTGGATAAAAGCGTCTGCTAAATGGCATATTATTATATTATTACTTGAACTCTGTGAAGCATTTATTTGGGCTGCAATTTCTGAGGCTGGTAACTCTAATGAACTTATCCTCTGCAGCAGAGGTAACTCTGGGTCTTCCTTTCCTGTGGCGGTCCTCATGAGAGCCAGTTTCATCATAGCGCTTGATGGTTTTTGCGACTGCACTTGAAGAAACTTTCAAAGTTCTTGACATTTTCCGGATTGACTGACCTTCATGTCTTAAAGTAATGATGGACTGTCGTTTCTCTTTGCTTATCTGAGCTATCCTTGCCATAATATGGACTTGGTCTTTTACCAAATAGGGCAATTTTCTGTATACCACCCCTACCTTGTCACAACACAACTGATTGGCTCAAACACATTAAGAAGGAAAGAAATTACACAAATTAACTTTTAACAAGGCACACCTGTTAATTGAAATGCATTCCAGGTGACTACCTCATGAAGCTGGTTGAGAGAATGCCAAGAGTGTGCAAAGCTGTCATCAAGGCAAAGGGTGGCTACTTTGAAGAATCTAAAATATAAAATATATTTTGATTTGTTTAACACTTGTTTGGTTACTACATGATTCCTGTCATATGTGTTATTTCCTAGTTTTGATGTCTTCAATATTATTCTACAATGTAGAAAATAGTAAAAATAAAGAAAATCCCTGGAATGTGTAGGTGTGTCCAAACTTTTGACTGGTACTGTATATAAAATACAAACACAAAACATGAATAGAGTAGCGTAAAACTTACTGTAGTTGAGATCCACTCTGACGATTGGAGAGTCGATGTATTCACTGATGCCGTAGCGATTTTCAGCCCTGATTCTGAACTGGTACTCCAGTCCTGTTACGAGCTTCATGATTTTCATTGTGCATTTCACAACGACTGAGGAGACTTCAGTCCAGTCGGCGCTTGTTGTTTCTCGTTTCAGTATTATGTAGTTTGTGACGGGGCTTCCACCGTCATAATGAGGAGGAAGCCACGTCAGACTCACACTGTCCTCCGTCACCTCAGACATTCCAACAGGACCAACTGGGGCGCTGGGTCTATCCAGGACCATAATGTTCACAAAAGACCTGCAGGCTCCACTGGAGTTGGAGGCACAGATGTCGTACCTTCCTGAATCAGTAGCAGCGCTCTCACGAAGATTGATGATAAGATATTCGGGAGTTACTTCAGAGTTGAATCTCATCGTTGACTTCAACACAACATCAGCCTTTGAAAGATAAATCTTTGGCACAGGTTTTCCGGTAAGTGGGATCTCGCATTTCAGGTTTGATCCTGCTCTGACGTAGACCATATTGTCAGGGAACTTGTTCATGTTAATCTCAGGAGGTTCTGTTGAAAGACAGAAAAAGGGGGGGGACAAATGAAGACTTATTATTTAATTGAGGGTATCAGATCAAAATGAAACAATCTACATGTAAGAATTCGTTTTCCAGATTCACACAAAGAATGTAGTAAACTACCTCTCTTGGGTTATGAATGCAGTACACTACCTCTCTTGGGTTATGAATGCAGTACACTACCTCTCTTGGGTTATGAATGCAGTAAACTACCTATCTTGGGTTATGAATGCAGTAAACTACCTCTCTTGGGTTATGAATGCAGTACACTACCTATCTTAGGTTATGAATGCAGTAAACTACCTCTCTTGGGTTATGAATGCAGTACACTACCTCTCTTGGGTTATGAATGCAGTACACTACCTATCTTGGGTTATGAATGAAGTAAACTACCTATCTTGGGTTATGAATGCAGTACACTACCTATCTTGGGTTATGAATGCAGTACACTACCTCTCTTGGGTTATGAATGCAGTACACTACCTCTCTTGGGTTATGAATGCAGTACACTACCTATCTTGGGTTATGCTCTGCAATTCTCTACCCTTAGTAACTGTAAATGTAGGGCTGGGCAACAACTCACCAAGTTGCCCTTTAACTAACACAGGGAGAGCCATTTCTGTAGGGTCACTGAATCCAGCGTGGTTTTCAGCACGAACTCTGAATAAGTATTCAGTAGCTTCCTTCAGGTCGTACACCACAAAATGGACGCTCTTGGTGACGCCACACTTCACCCATTTATCCTGACCCTTCTCAAGAGCATCGACTCGATAACTGGTGATTCTGCTACCGCCGTCATTCTCAGGCTTGACCCATGCAAGTGAGACACTTTCCTTGGTGATCTCGGTGACTTCGATGGTTGGTGGCGGGCTGGGTTTTTCTGAAATCGAGAAGAAACTACCGTTTTTAAATAACACACTAAAATGAAATCTTACACAAATATTTTAAAGCTTACATTTGGACTTTCAGTTCTAGTATACCTGTAATCATTGCTCCATATTTGGTCTCAGCTGACAGGCCGACTCCATACTCGTTTTCACCAGTGACTCTGAAGTAGTACACTCCTCCCTCTTGTAGGTCTGACACTCTGTAGGTCAGACGAGGACATGAATCTGTGACTCTGGTCCATCCCTTGTTGCTCACCTCACGAATATCAACAAGGTAGTTTGTGACCGCAGCGCCGCCTTCGTTTTCTGGGGTATCCCATGTAACTGTTGCAGAGCTCTTGGTAACATCCTTGACCCCAACACGGCATGGTGGGCCAGGAGAGTCAAGAACCCTGACGTTTAATGTACATGTGACTTTTCCAGCAGCGTTTTGTAAAGTCACCGTATATTTTCCAGAGTCGTCTCTTGTTGCTTGTTCCACTGTGATAGACGTGACGGTATTAGTGGTATGAATACTGGCCCTCACTCTCAGGTCAACATCTGCCTTGTCCCACATAACGTTAGGAACAGGCTTGCCCCTGAATGGCACAGTTAAGGTGAATGAACCGCCGTCCTTTACGAGAAGAGTCTTTCGCATCTCATTGCTGATATTAAACTGTGGTTCCTCTTCTCTGTCCTCAGCTACTTGTGGATCAGTGGGAGGGCTTGGCTCACTGACACCAATCTTGTTGATGGATTTGACAACAAATATGTATTCTGCTCCAGATGTCAATCCAACGACAGTGAATTCAGTGTTCTCTGTGTTTGAAACACCGACGCACCAGTCCTCTTCATCCATTCTCTTACATTCAACACAGTATCCCGTTACAGAAGCTCCCCCATCAAACAATGGCTTATTCCATGAAAGAGTTACAGAAGTCTTGGTTGAGTCAATGACTTTGGGTTTAGCTGGTGGCGATGGCAGGAATTGTGGATCCTCCGCTTTTGTCAGTTGGCAAGGAATACTTGGGGGACTCAAGCCTGCAGCATTTTCTGCATAGACTCTGTACTCATACTCACACCCCTCACAGAGATTGGATGCCTTGACCCTAACGTCATACACAGGCTTCGTGTTCACCTGTACCCAGCGCAATGCAGATTTCTCTCGTTTCTCAATAACGTAGCCAGAAATGCTGCTTCCTCCATCGGACTCAGGTCTTTTCCAACAGATTGTCATCGTCTCACTTGTTATACTGGTGATTTCAACATCTGTCGGTGCAGCGGGGACAGTGAATGGATCTGTGGCCATGGTTGGCTCACTCTCCAAGGCTTCACCTTCTCCATATTCATTCACTGCCCTTACTCTGAAGATGTATTCTTTTCCTTTACGCAGATTGGTGACCTTGCATGTTGTAGCCTTCATGTCTTCATGTACTGAAGTCCAGGTGACACGGCTGGTTTCACATTTCTCAACTATATAGTGCATAATTTCTGCACCACCATTTTCTTGAGGTGGTCCCCAGGTCAAAGTGCATTTCTCTGCTGTCAGACCGGTGACACTCAATGACCCAGAGGATGGTCCAGGGCGGTCCAGAACCTTACAGTTTACAGACAAGGACCTGGTACCAGCAATGTTCTGTACTGTTACAATGTACTGTCCAGAGTCTCTTCGGATAGTGTCTCTGACTAGTAATGTGTTGGTGCTGTGTGTTGAAGTGATCTCGATTCTTGCCTTGGCCTCAATCCTTTCACCATCCTTTGACCATGAAATGACTGGACGCGGGCACCCAGAAACATCTGCATCGATTCTCAGAACATCTCCAGCTTTGACAATGACCAATTTCTTATACTTGTTATCCAAGACAATGCGAGGTAGAACCACGTCATCCTTGACTGTGATGGCACCTGTGCATTGTGATGGCTCACTGAGTACTCCAGCTGAGTTCTTCGCGATGACATGGAATTCATATTGTACGTCTTCCGTAAGTTCTATAATTTCGAAGCGTGTTTCCTGGAGATTGGTGAAATTGCACTTTAGCCAACATCCATCCGGAAGCTCCCTGCGTTCAACAATGTAGCCGGTCACCTTGGCTCCACCGTCATTCTCTGGCTTGGACCAAGTAAGAGAAACTGAAGTTCTTGTGATGTCTGTGACTGTAAGGTTAGCAGGAGGATCACATGGATCTCTTGCAGCTACAGGATCTGAAGCTTTGCTGCAAGGTCCAACGCCGGCAATATTCTCAGCAGAAACACGGAATTCATACCGCAAGCTTTCTTCAATGCCATTCACTTTAAATTCTGTTTCAGCGATGAGACGTCCTCTGTTAGTCCTTGTCCAGCGAATACTGCTATAGTCCTTCATTTCCAGGTGATAACCGATGATTGGACTTCCACCGTCACTGGCTGGTTCATTCCATGTAACCAACATGAAGGACTTTGTAGCTTGGGCAACTTGGAGGGTTGTGGGAGGGCCAGGTGTCTTGAAGGGGTACTGTGCAACAACTGGATCAGATTCCACAGCATGGCTCATGCCGTAGCGGTTTTCAGCTGCAATACGGAATTGATATTCAGTGCCTTGTGTCAAGCGAGGAACTTTAATAGATGTTCTGGCAACTGTGGCTGAAACAGTCTTCCAGGTTGTAGTGGTAGTATCTCTCTTCTCTACAACGTAGTTGCTGATGGGACATCCTCCATCGTAGCGTGGGGGATCCCAAGACAGTGAAATATAGTCAGCGCTCACTTCATCTACCTTGATTGCACCTGGTGGGCCAGGTTTATCCAAGATGATAACAGCTATTACCGCTGATTTTCTGCCAACTGTGTTGGTTAAGGTGATCTCGTAGTTCCCGGATTCCTCCCTGGTTGTGTTTCTGATAGTGATTTTTGATGAGTTATTAGATGTTAGAACGCTAACCCTGGTTGTCTCCTTCAATTCAGCACCATCTTTCTTCCATGAAACCTCAGGTTCAGGTCTTCCCTTGAATGGAACATCAATCTTCAGATCATCTCCTGCCTTGACACTGTATGAGTGGCTCATTAGATCTATGACGGGTTCCATTGTGTTGTCATTTACTGGCTTGGCCAGTGGCTTCGTGTCACTCCTGTCTGTAATATTTGTTCCATCTTTGGTCTCAGATGGTACGCCGACTCCATACTCGTTTTCACCAGTGACTCTGAAGTAGTACACTCCTCCCTCTTGTAGGTCTGACACTCTGTAGGTCAGACGAGGACATGAATCTGTGACTCTGGTCCATCCCTTGTTGCTCACCTCACGAATATCAACAAGGTAGTTTGTGACCGCAGCGCCGCCTTCGTTTTCTGGGGTATCCCATGTAACTGTTGCAGAGCTCTTGGTAACATCCTTGACCCCAACACGGCATGGCGGGCCAGGAGAGTCAAGAACCCTGACGTTTAATGTACATGTGACTTTTCCAGCAGCGTTTTGTAAAGTCACCGTATATTTTCCAGAGTCGTCTCTTGTTGCTTGTTCCACTGTGATAGACGTGACGGTATCAGTGGTATGAATACTGGCCCTCACTCTCAGGTCAACATCTGCCTTGTCCCACATAACGTTAGGAACAGGCTTGCCCCTGAATGGCACAGTTAAGGTGAATGAACCGCCGTCCTTTACGAGAAGAGTCTTTCGCATCTCATTGCTGATATTAAACTGTGGTTCCTCTTCTCTGTCCTCAGCTACTTGTGGATCAGTGGGAGGGCTTGGCTCACTGACACCAATCTTGTTGATGGATTTGACAACAAATATGTATTCTGCTCCTGATGTCAATCCAATGACAGTGAATTCAGTGTTCTCTGTGTTTGAAACACCGACGCACCAGTCCTCTTCATCCGTTCTCTTACATTCAACACAGTATCCTGTTACAGCAGCTCCCCCATCAAACAATGGCTTATTCCATGAAAGAGTTACAGAAGTCTTGGTTGAGTCAATGACTTTGGGTTTAGCTGGTGGCGATGGCAGGAATTGTGGATCCTCCGCTTTTGTCAGTTGGCAAGGAATACTTGGGGGACTCAAGCCTGCAGCATTTTCTGCATAGACTCTGTACTCATACTCACACCCCTCACAGAGATTGGATGCCTTGACCCTAAGGTCATACACAGGCTTCGTGTTCACCTGTACCCAGCGCAATCCAGATTTCTCTCGTTTCTCAATAACGTAGCCAGAAATGCTGCTTCCTCCATCGGACTCAGGTCTTTTCCAACAGATTGTCATCGTCTCACTTGTTATACTGGTGATTTCAACATCTGTCGGTGCAGCGGGGACAGTGAATGGATCTGTGGCCATGGTTGGCTCACTCTCCAAGGCTTCACCTTCTCCATATTCATTCACTGCCCTTACTCTGAAGATGTATTCTTTTCCTTTACGCAGATTGGTGACCTTGCATGTTGTAGCCTTCATGTCTTCATGTACTGAAGTCCAGGTGACACGGCTGGTTTCACATCTCTCAACTATATAGTGCATAATTTCTGCACCACCGTTTTCTTGAGGTGGTCCCCAGGTCAAAGTGCATTTCTCTGCTGTCAGACCGGTGACACCCAATGACCCAGAGGATGGTCCAGGGCGGTCCAGAACCTTACAGTTGACAGACAAGGACCTGGTACCAGCAATGTTCTGTACTGTTACAATGTACTGGCCAGAGTCTCTTCGGATAGTGTCTCTGACTAGTAATGTGTTGGTGCCGTGTGTTGAAGTGATCTCTATTCTTGCCTTGGCCTCAATCCTTTCACCATCCTTTGACCATGAAATGACTGGACGCGGACACCCAGAAATATCTGCATCGATTCTCAGAACATCTCCAGCTTTGACAATGACCAATTTCTTATACTTGTTATCCAAGACAATGCGAGGTAGAACCACGTCATCCTTGACTGTGATGGCACCTGTGCATTGTGATGGCTCACTGAGTACTCCAGCTGAGTTCTTCGCGATGACATGGAATTCATATTGTACGTCTTCCGTAAGTTCTATAATTTCGAAGCGTGTTTCCTGGAGATTGGTGAAATTGCACTTTAGCCAACATCCATCCGGAAGCTCCCTGCGTTCAACAATGTAGCCAGTCACCTTGGCTCCACCGTCATTCTCTGGCTTGGACCAAGTAAGAGAAACTGAAGTTCTTGTGATGTCTGTGACTGTAAGGTTAGCAGGAGGATCACATGGATCTCTTGCGGCTACGGGATCGGAAGCTTTGGTGCAAGGTCCAACGCCGGCAATATTCTCAGCAGAAACACGGAATTCATACCGCAGGCTTTCTTCAATGCCATTCACTTTAAATTCTGTTTCAGCGATGAGACGTCCTCTGTTAGTCTTTGTCCAGCGAATACTGCTATAGTCCTTCATTTCCAGGTGATAACCGATGATTGGACTTCCACCGTCACTGGCTGGTTCATTCCATGTAACCAACATGAAGGACTTTGTAGCTTGGGCAACTTGGAGGGTAGTGGGAGGGCCAGGTGTCTTGAAGGGGTACTGTGCAACAACTGGATCAGATTCCACAGCATGGCTCATGCCGTAGCGGTTTTCAGCTGCAATTCGGAATTGATATTCAGTGCCTTGTGTCAAGCGAGGAACTTTAATAGATGTTCTGGCAACTGTGGCTGAAACAGTCTTCCAGGTTGTAGTGGTAGTATCTCTCTTCTCTACAACGTAGTTGCTGATGGGACATCCTCCATCGTAGCGTGGGGGATCCCAAGACAGTGAAATATAGTCAGCGCTCACTTCATCTACCTTGATTGCACCTGGTGGGCCAGGTTTATCCAAGATGATAACAGCTATTACCGCTGATTTTCTGCCAACTGTGTTGGTTAAGGTGATCTCATAGTTCCCGGATTCCTCCCTGGTTGTGTTTCTGATAGTGATTTTTGATGAGTTATTAGATGTTAGAAAGCTAACCCTGGTTGTCTCCTTCAATTCAGCACCATCTTTCTTCCATGAAACGTCAGGTTCAGGTCTGCCTCTAAATGGAACATCGATCTTCAGATCATCTCCTGCCTTGACACTGAATGTGTTGCACATCAGATCTATGACGGGTTCCACTGTGTTGTCCTTTACTACGACAGCCTCTGCCAGTAGCTTAGGTTCGCTCTTGCCTGTTTCATTGACCGCACTAATCCTAAATGAATATTCCTCGCCTGTTAAGAGTCCATCAATAGTTGATACCAATCCCCTTATCTCAGTACACACAGTCCATTTGTCATCGCTCTTGGTTTGCATTTCCACTGTGTAGCATTTGATTTTGCTACCACCATCATCATCAGGCTTTTCCCATGACAGACTCACACTGTCGTGAGTGACAGCTACAACAGTAACTTTACCAGGGGGCAAAGGAGCTTGTGATACCTTGATTGGTTCTGGTGTTTCAGCTGGCAAACCCACACCAAGCTCATTAACAGCTAGCACACGGAAATAGTAAAGTCCCCCCTCTACAAGGTTGTCAATCTTCATTCTATTTCTTCCACAGTTATCTGAAACACTGGTAAAGGCCCGTCTTTGAGCTTCTCTCTTCTCCACAATGTAATGTGTGATCTTAGCTCCACCGTCAATCAGTGGAGGCTCCCAGGATAGTGATACAGAATCTCTAGTAATGTCCTTGACTTCAAAGCACTCAGGGGCACTTGGCGAGTCCAACACACTGACATTAATGAAAGCAGACTTCATACCGCTGACGTTCTCAAGAGTCAACACATACTTGCCAGTGTCAAGTCTGTTGACGGTGTGGATGACAAGGACTGTGTAGGAGCTCGTGACCTCAATGTGTGCACGCTCAGTAAGAGGACCTTCCATCTTGGACCACTTGACTCCAGGTTCAGGTCTTCCTCTGAATGGGACAAACAGACGCAGCGTTGCGCACGCCCGAACTGACACCATTTTCCTGAGGTCTGAATCTAGTTCAATCTCAGGGGCCTCGAGTCTTTCAGTCGTAACTATAGTCCCCGGGACATCAGCTGGATCCCCGACTCCTTCAGTGTTAATTGCACAGATGTGGAAGTTGTATTCTCCGTTTTCCTTCAGTCTTTTCACAGTGAAGTGTGTTTCTTCTACACCAGTAGGCGGCGTACAGGTCGTCCACTCTTCGTCCGTTACTTCCTTCATCTCAACAGCGTATCCTTTGACGGCTGCTCCACCATCATAGATGGGTTTTGTCCATGACAGGGACACAGTTGTGGTTGAGTGGTCTGTCACCCTGGGGTTGTAAGGAGGACCTGGTGGATATAAGGGATCGCAAGCTTTGATATATCCTGTTGGTTCACTTGGCACTCCCACACCAGCAGAATTCTCAGCGGATACTCTGAACTCATAGGAATGGCCCTCGGTGAGTCCGGTGCATCTGAACCGGATATCATTAAGTCTTCTCTTGTTACACTTTGTCCATCTAACACCGTCTTTATCACGTTTTTCAACTACATAGCCATCGATTTCTGAGCCACCATCGTCTTCCGGCCGATTCCATGTAAGGACCATTGAGTCGCTTGTTACAGCACTCGCTTCAGGTGTGGAGGGAGCCCTGGGCGGCTTGAAAGGACAACGTGCAGTAACCGGGTCTGATTCAAGAGGTTCACCGGTGCCGAACTTATTCACCGCCTTAACTCTGAAGATGTACTCAGTGCCAGGTGCGAGTTTAGTCACTTTGTAGCTGACATCTTGGGTTTCCGGTTGGACTACAGTCCATGACATGCGGTTGGTTACCCTCTTCTCAACGATGTAATGGGAAACACTGGCGCCGCCATCT
>NW_028161434.1:0-5000 GCF_964263955.1 Coregonus lavaretus
ATGATACTGGGCTGGTACGGTATGATACTGGGCTGGTATGGTATGATACTGGGCTGGTACGGTATGATACTGGGCTGGTACGGTATGATACTGGGCTGGTACGGTATGATTCTGGGCTGGTATGGTATGATACTGGGCTGGTACGGTATGATACTGGGCTGGTACGGTATGATACTGGGCTGGTATGGTATGATACTGGTGTGGTATGGTATGATACTGGGCTGGTACGGTATGATACTGGGCTGGTACGGTATGATACTGGGCTGGTATGATACTGGGCTGGTACGATATGATACTGGGCTGGTACGGTATGATACTGGGCTTGTACGATATGATACTGGGCTGGTATGGTATGATACTGGGCTGGTCCTCCGTGCCTGGGAGTGAGTGAGTGAGTGAGAACGAGAGAGAGAGGCTGTGAGCTGCAAGATCAATGTCTTAGTCCCAGAAAGCCCAGCTCATAGACAGGCCCCTTCCGCCTCACCACCTCTTCCCCCCTACAGCCACAGAGTCCTAAACCACACATAACACAAAGTCCAGGAATGAAGAGGTGTTAGAAAGAGAATTAAAGGAGAGAAACAAGAGGAAAAAAGGGGGATGATTCGTTGGGTCCTGGGATCAAGGAACGGACAGTCAAATGAAAGGGGGATGATTCGTTGGGTCCTGGGATCAAAGGAACGGACAGTCAAATGAAAGGGGGATGATTCGTTGGGTCCTGGGATCAAGGGAACGGACAGTCAAATGAAAGGGGGATGATTCGTTGGGTCCTGGGATCAAGGGAACGGACAGTCAAATGAAAGGGGGATGATTCGTTGGGTCCTGGGATCAAGGGAACGGACAGAATCAAAAGAAAGGGGGATGAGTGGCGCAGTGGTCTAAGGCACTGCATCGCAGTGCCAACTGTGCCACTAGATCCTGGTTCGAATCCAGGCTCTGTCGCAGCCGGCCGCGACCGGGAGACTCATGGGCGGCGCACAATTGGCCCAGCATCGTCCAGGGTAGGGGAGGGAATGGCCGGCAGGGATGTAGCTCAGTTGATAGAGCATGGCGTTTGCAACGCCAGGGTTGTGGGTTTGATTCCCACGGGGGGGCCAGTATAAAAAAAATATGTATTCACTAACTGTAAGTCGCTCTGGATAAGAGCATCTGCTAAATGACAAAAAAAAATAAAAAAATAAAAAATAAAATGATTCGTTGGGTACTGGGATCAAAGAAACGGACAGAGTCAAAGAAAGGGGGATGATTCGTTGGGTCCTGGGATCAAGGGAACAGACAGAGTGAAAGAAAGCGTGTTTAATCTGGAGACGGAGGAGTGCAGAAAACAAGAGAACGGAGTGAGAAAGAGCACCTCACCCCTCATTAAAGCCCAATCACTTTTCATGTGGCATTAGATAGAGAGACGGAAGAAGGATAAAAGGATGGAGGAGAGATGGAGCTAATACATCCATCCTTCCCCAGTGGGACCTATAAAGCCTGCCCTGCCTTCTGAGAAAGCCCAGGCCTAAGCTAGCGCTCGCCTCTCTCATCAATAAAAAAAATGATTTATCTTATTACTAACTAACTTCCTGGCTGAGAATTCCTCATGATTAATAGTAAGCCTGTTGTTTGTGGGCAGCTGAGGCTAGGGCAGGGGCTACTGATGCTGCCTGGTGTGCTATGTTGTGTTCTGGGAAGCTATTTTATGTTATTTATGTTTGTATGCTATGCTTCTAATGGCCGTCTCTTGGGGTTTTGGTTTTGTTTGCAGTGGGGCCTCTGATTGGACGTTACTGTGGGACTAAGATCCCCCCTGAGATGACGTCATCTACAGGTATCCTGTCTCTGTCCTTCCACACGGACATGGCTGTGGCCAAAGATGGCTTCTCCGCTCACTACAACATGACACACAAAGAAGTCAGCGACAGTAAGTACTGGACCAGTCAGTCCCTAAAGGGGGATGTGTCTGTCTGTTTATCTTTTCTCTTGGACCTTCATAAAGAATTGTCCTCATTTTGCAGGTTTTTGTTTTTGTTTTTTTGCTGATGTCCCTATTTTTCACATCAACAAGAAAGTGTGTGTTAGTGTGTGTTTGTGTGTGTTTGTGTGTGTTAGTGTGTGTTTGTGTGTGTTTGTGTGTGTTTGTGTGTGTTAGTGTGTGTTTGTGTGTGTTTGTGTGTGTTTGTGTGTGTTAGTGTGTGTTTGTGTGTGTTAGTGTGTGTTAGTGTGTGTTTGTGTGTGTTAGTGTGTGTTTGTGTGTGTTAGTGTGTGTTTGTGTGTGTTAGTGTGTGTTTGTGTGTGTAAGTGTGTGTTAGTGTGTGTTTGTGTGTGTTAGTGTGTGTTAGTGTGTGTTTGTGTGTGTTTGTTGATCCTCCTCTCTTCAGTTCTTATCAATCAATCAAATCATGAATTGATCCCTCTTTTTCCTCCCCCAGCCTTCCACTGCAGTAATGCGTTAGGCCTGGAGTCAGGGAAGATCTCTGACGACCAGATAACTGCCTCCTCATCCTTCTACGACAACACCTGGTTGCCACGGCAAGCCCGTCTTAACAACAATAACAACGCATGGACCCCAAACGAGGATGGCAGCAAAGAGTTCATCCAGGTAAGACATCAGGCTAAACCTCCATGTTAAATGACTATGGAAAACCTCCATGTTAAATGACTATGATAAACCTCCATGTTAAATGACTATGATAAACCTCCATGTTAAATGACTATGGTAAACCTCCATGTTAAATGACTATGATAAACCTCCATGTTAAATGACTATGATAAACCTCCATGTTAAATGACTATGATAAACCTCCATGTTAAATGACTATGATAAACCTCCATGTTAAATGACTATGGTAAACCTCCATGTTAAATGACTATGGTAAACCTCCATGTTAAATGACTATGGTAAACCTCCATGTTAAATGACTATGATAAACCTCCATGTTAAATGACTATGGTAAACCTCCATGTTAAATGACTATGATAAACCTCCATGTTAAATGACTATGGTAAACCTCCATGTTAAATGACTATGATAAACCTCCATGTTAAATGACTATGGTAAACCTCCATGTTAAATGACTATGATAAACCTCCATGTTAAATGACTATGATAAACCTCCATGTTAAATGACTATGGTAAACCTCCATGTTAAATGACACCTGTGATGTCAGAGTGCTCTACAAGACATTGTTTCCTCCCAGGTATGGCGCTGTCTGAGTTATGACCAGCCTATCACAACCATGAGAGGATTTTGAGTATGTGTGCGTGTGTTTGTGCGTGTATACGTGTGTGCGTGCGTGTATACGTGTGTGGGTGCGTGTATACGTGTGTGCGTGCGTGCATGCGTGTGTGGGTGCATGTATACGTGTGTGCGTGCGTGTATACGTGTGTGCGTGCGTGTATACGTGTGTGCGTGCGTGTATACGTGTGTGCGTGCGTGTATACGTGTGTGCGTGCGTGCATGCGTGTGTGGGTGCGTGTATACGTGTGTGCGTGCGTGCATGCGTGTGTGGGTGCGTGTATACGTGTGTGCGTGCGTGTATACGTGTGTGCGTGCGTGTATACGTGTGTGCGTGCGTGTATACGTGTGTGCGTGCGTGTGTGGGTGCGTGTATACGTGTGTGCGTGCGTGCATGCGTGTGTGGGTGCGTGTATACGTGTGTGCGTGCGTGTATACGTGTGTGCGTGCGTGTATACGTGTGTGCGTGCGTGTATACGTGTGTGCGTGCGTGCATGCGTGTGTGGGTGCGTGTATACGTGTGTGCGTGCGTGTTTACGTGTGTGCGTGCGTGTATACGTGTGTGCGTGCGTGTATACGTGTGTGCGTGCGTGCATGCGTGTGTGGGTGCGTGTATACGTGTGTGCGTGCGTGCATGCGTGTGTGCGTGCGTGTATACGTGTGTGGGTGCGAGCGAGCGACCTCACCGCGACAGGAAGACAGACAGCGCTCTAGATCGTGGTGGCCTACTCTCCGGCCAGTCAGGAAGACAGACAGGGCTCTAGATCGTGGTGGCCTACTCTCCGGCCAGTCAGGAGGACAGACAGGGCTCTAGATCGTGGTGGCCTACTCTCCGGCCAGTCAGGAAGACAGACAGGGCTCTAGATCGTGGTGGCCTACTCTCCGGCCAGTCAGGAAGACAGACAGGGCTCTAGATCGTGGTGGCCTACTCTCCGGCCAGTCAGGAGGACAGACAGGGCTCTAGATCGTGGTGGCCTAGTCTCCGGCCAGTCAGGAAGACAGACAGCGCTCTAGATCGTGGTGGCCTACTCTCCGGCCAGTCAGGAAGACAGACAGGGCTCTAGATCGTGGTGGCCTACTCTCCGGCCAGTCAGGAAGACAGACAGGGCTCTAGATCGTGGTGGCCTAGTCTCCGGCCAGTCAGGAAGACAGACAGGGCTCTAGATCGTGGTGGCCTACTCTCCGGCCAGTCAGGAGGACAGACAGGGCTCTAGATCGTGGTGGCCTAGTCTCCGGCCAGTCAGGAAGACAGACAGGGCTCTAGATCGTGGTGGCCTACTCTCCGGCCAGTCAGGAAGACAGACAGGGCTCTAGATCGTGGTGGCCTAGTCTCCGGCCAGTCAGGAGGACAGACAGGGCTCTAGATCATGGTGGCCTACTCTCCGGCCAGTCAGGAGGACAGACAGGGCTCTAGATCGTGGTGGCCTACTCTCCGGCCAGTCAGGAAGACAGACAGGGCTCTAGATCGTGGTGGCCTACTCTCCGGCCAGTCAGGAAGACAGACAGGGCTCTAGATCGTGGTGGCCTACTCTCCGGCCAGTCAGGAAGACAGACAGGGCTCTAGATCGTGGTGGCCTAGTCTCCGGCCAGTCAGGAAGACAGACAGCGCTCTAGATCGTGGTGGCCTAGTCTCCGGCCAGTCAGGAGGACAGACAGGGCTCTAGATCGTGGTGGCCTACTCTCCGGCCAGTCAGGAAGACAGACAGGGCTCTAGATCGTGGTGGCCTAGTCTCCGGCCAGTCAGGAAGACAGACAGGGCTCTAGATCGTGGTGGCCTACTCT
>NW_028161433.1:0-17500 GCF_964263955.1 Coregonus lavaretus
TGTGCCACTAGAGATCCTGGTTCGATTCCAGGCTCTGTCGCAGCCGGCCTTGACAGGGAGACCCATGGGGCGGTGCACAATTTGCCCAGCATCGACCAGGGTAGGGGAGGGTTTGACCGGCAGGGATGTTCTTGTCCCATTGCGCACTAGCGACTCCTGTGGCGGGCCGGGCGCAGTGCACGCTGACTCGGTCGCCAGGTGTACAGTGTTTCCTCCGGCACATTGGTGCAGCTGGCTTCCGGGTTAAGCGGGCACTGTGTCAAGAAGCAGTGCGGCTCGGTTGTGTTGTGTTTTGGAGGACGCGCGACTCTCGATCTTCGCCTCTCCTGTGTCCGTACGGGAGTTGCGGCGATTGGACAAGACTAACTACCAATAGAATACCACGACATTGGGGAGAAAAAGGAGGTAAAATATCCACACAAAAAAAAGAAGAAAAAAAAAGACATGAGGTGGTGTTTATTTGTCTTACAGTAACGTTATACTACGCTATTATATTGGCAGGGGCGGCAGGTAGTGTTGGGCCAGCAACCGAAAGGCCACTGGTTTGAATGCCGGAGCCAACGAGGTGAAAAATCTGTCGCTGTGCCCTTGAGCAAGGCACTTAAGCCTAATTGCTCCAGTGGCGCTGTACAACGGTGACACTGGCCATGACCCCACTTCCTGTGGGTGTCTCAGGGGGAGTTGGGAGTTGCAAGAAACACTTTTCCATTACACACTTGTGTGTAACAGGACAAATATAAGCACCCCACAAATAATAATAATATCTGTAATGTAGAATACTATCATTATGTGATCTTGCAGACTTTGATTCAGCTTTGATCTAACTTCATTAAAGGAGCACCATTCGCCATGGTAGCCTGTTCTCTACGAGTAAAGTAGAGACTGCGTTAAGTAGAGAATCTCGCACATGCTCAGAAGAGGTCGGGACCTTTAGCTGTCGGGAAGAGTCCAGAAAAGTCAGATCTGCAGCCACAATTTTAACTTTAGTAGTACGTGTAAGAAGAATCAAGTTAGCTACCCAGGCGATTTTTTCCGTTACCTAGTGATAGCTAGGAATAGTGATGCTCAAGCTGGCCCTTTTTGAAACATCGCCATCTCCTCATTTACCCACCGCATTCAGTAGCTTGAAAACCCCACTGAAACTCCCATTAGATTTGTAGAAGATAAAAATGTTTTAGATGAACATAATTAATGATGGTTTATATTTTATTTTTGTTCTACTTGTGGAGTCAAAGATAAGTTTCAGTATAGTTAGAGTTTTTAAAAACGGGGATGTTCATTATTTTATTTCAGTTTACTACAAAAAAATGTATGATTGGTTTTAGTTTCAGTTTCAGTTTACTATAATAACCTTAGTGTGTGCGTGCGTACATGGTTTAAATTTCCCTGTAAATCACTTCGGTGGTATAATGCATTCTTAAATATTTTCTGAATCGCAACTAGGGCAGTTTATTAATCATTCCATACTTTATCTAGTAGACACACCAGCACACACGCTTTTATTGATGTACAACGGCACCGTAGACCACTTGTGGTGGGAAAACAAATCTGTTTAATCATTTTGTTATCAGCTCAAGTTCCACCCCCTCTCCCTCCCTCCCTCCCCCTCTCTTCTTCCTGCTCCCTCACTCCCTCTCTGCTCCCCCTCTCTCCCCCTCCCTCCCTGCTCCCCCTCTCTCCCCCTCCCTCCCTGCTCCCCCTCTCTCCCCCTCCCTCCCTGCTCCCCCTCTCTCCCCCTCCCTCCTGCTCCCCCTCTCTCCCCCTCCCTCCTGCTCTCTCTCCCGTATCTTTCCCTTAGTGTTGTCACGATCCCAGAATTCTGACTTTGATACCGATACCAGGTTAAGTAACAATTCGCGATACTCGCTACCACGGCTAAAAAAAATAAGGCATATTAGCCAAAGTCACAGAATGGCACTTGATCCAGACACAAACTCAGGCACTGTCTTTCTCCTGCTCAAACATGCTGCAGTGTGAGTCGGCGGCCCCAGACTGCAGCCAGACGGACGTGTGTGGACAAGAGAGGCTGCTGCTCCCGGGTCCTGGCCCCGAACCAAGAGTGAGAGGGGGTGAGCGAGCGAGCGAGCTGGAGAATTCTGTGCAGTCTGTTGCAGTTCTGCCCTCTCAGCTCCGCACCACAGTAAAGACCTACAGATTGGGATTGGTCAAGAGGGAAGACCAGTTCAAATACAGTCAACTCATGAAACTAATTGACGATTGCTCCTAATTTTCAAATAGGATTGGTCAATTTTATTACATTTTATTCATTTGAATGTATTGAATTCACAGCCGCTGTGATTGGATTGCCTCTGGGACTGTCTTCCTCCTAATCCTTAAGAGTGTTGATGCAACAATCTAATTAACATAATAAAAACATCCCCATCAAAATCTGTCAGTTTAAGCTAGGCATGTCGGTTTTGTTTGCATGGGCTGCGTCTCAATCCACCAATGTCGGCCTTCCACATCTGTGGTGGAAAGTGGCAGAAATACAGCGCTATTTGTCAGTCCAGGAGACATACCGAAAATCGGTCTTCTCAGGAAAACGTCTGTAGCGACCGAAAGGTTTGGCCTAATAACTAATATGACGAGCCTCTCAGGAACACCATGGTGGTCTCCATTTTGCTCCAAGACCCCCACAAGCCCCACGGGACTAGTCTGAAGTCGGTACTGCCGATGTGCCAACTTCTGTCTGTAGCGTCCGGACCGTTTGCGATACAAACTAATATGACCCCACTATGGAAAGGGGAGACTCCCGTGAAAACGATGGTGTTGTCCGTTTTGCTTTACGAACCCCACCCGTGTCACAGAACTCACCTAGCCTAGAGTTCACTAAACCAAGTTTAACGACACGGAGAGCACATTAGTCTTCTTCCTCCCTCAAACAGCGCAGACTCGTTCACTTAACAGCCGCCTCGACAGTCTCTGAGAAAGTCACTCTTAAAATGACTTGACAGATGTGAGAATGTTTGTTTTAGGCGGAAGTGGGCCTCTAACAGGCCTCTCATACCGAAGTTCCTGCCAGTGCCATCAGCATTGCTCAGGCGAGAGAGCGAGAGAGTGAGAGCGAGACGTCACAAAGCAATAAGTACACACCGCAGAATGACTAAGACATGAATTTGGCCCAGAGCCCTAGTTTCTCGGAGCTACCCATTGTTTAAAAAGGAAAAATGACTGTCAAAACCACAAAGGTGTAAAGAGGCTAAGAGGCTAAGAGCAATAGCTTTGCACCACAAAATAAGAACACACTCTGGGTAGAGAACTGCAATTTTTGCGCAACATTTCAGAAAATAAAAATGTAACAGGAAATAAGACTACTGGTTTCCAAACAAGCAAATCATGAATTGGATGTTTGGACAAGGAGGAAAGAAAATCATGAGGCCTAAAACTGCTCCATGACACACCACGGCTCACGCCGCCAGCATGAGACTCATGGGGCGGCACGCAATTGGCCCAGCGTCGTCCAGGGTAGGGGAGGGAATGTCCGGCAGGGATGTAGCTCAGTTGATAGAGCATGGCGTTTGTAACGCCAGGGTTGTGGGTTCGATTCCCACAGGGGGTAGGAAAAAATGTATGCATTCACTAACTGTAAGTCGCTCTGGATAAGAGCGTCTGCTAAATGACGTAAATGTAAATGTAATAGGTTCTACTTCTCTCTGATTGCACGGCTTCTTAGAGGAGATTGCTGCTGTTAAACCCATTTGAAACGTTATCTAACAACTCAGGGCCTCTAAATCCATACTGGGCACCGAGGCATTAGTGTTTTACGCAGCTCCTGTTTCAATCTGAAATAATTGTGCTTCATTTAGATCAGGTCAGTTGCTCAACTTCCTCAGGTTTAGGATTTGGGGTCTAGATCATGTAGGTCAGTTGCTCAACTTCCTCAGCTTTAGGATTTGGGGTCTAGATCAGTGAGTAAGTACCTTGATCTGATGACTGGTGCCTGTGTTACTGGGCAATCCCATATATTAGACTTCCCCCAATGTCAAACACCCTTCCCCAAAGGACCTTTCGATGGATTTAATCTCAGAAGGATCCAAAACACCATAAATATATTTTTGCCCAATCGGGCATGGAACTGCCCTACTGTAACAACAGAAAGCCTAAGTGGGTAATGACCACTGCTCAAAGTAAATGATTAAAAGTAGGCCTATTTACTGGGAGGTCAATTCTCAATTGAACGTAACAATGTGACAACATATTACAGGTATTTTGTCATTCTCATTTGTCAACTAGGGTCTCCCCACAAACACCTGTCCTATAGGCTACACATGTTATTGTTCCATACAAGTCCACCACCATCAGCTCTATCAAGCCAGCTGTGACTGAGTGAAACCCGGTGCACAGTACAGAGATCCTGGTGCGTTACCGTAGCTTAGCTAGCTCATCAGCTGTGATGATAGTGATGATGAGGCGCTGGGGAATGAATGTGTCAGCCAGGAGAGCTCCCCATGACCCCCTCGACAGGCCTGAGCAAGCAGCTGCTGTCAGCCCCACCACAGGGGAATAAATAGGAACAGGCCTGCCGGGAAATGAGGGGCGTTATTCAGGGACAGGATGTCCCCTAAGCACTGCTCTAGGATCAGCTTTCCCCATTCCAGTCCCAGCATTGACTATAAGGAGTGGGTATATGAAACTGGTCTGTGACAAGGGCTTATGGACAACCTGCACTACAGCCAGGGTATTAGGGAGATATTAGCATATTATACTTCCGGGCCAGATATCTTCAGCGCTACAAGCCTGGCTAAGAGGATATTCAATTGACTGAAGAATGCACAACACTTGTGATGGTCAAACAAGAATGTGGGAGTGCCTGATTAGCTCTAAATGTATCCTACTTCTGCCCACACACCCCCCACAGCTTGCTAACACACAGTCCATGTCAAACAATAGTGGAGATGGGATTTTGAAGGCCTATTCATTGATAAAGATGTGAGATGTTATTTTGTTGTAGACATAAGAAAAACTTGTGTATTAACTGCTGAAACTCAAAGGACAACGTCACTGTCATGGATGACAGTTTCAGCCAAACACAGGTCTGCTTTGTTGTGAGATGCTGAAATAACAACAGTGACTGCAGCAGGGTCACAGAAGTTGCCCAAACTTTAGCATTACATATTAGCGTGGCTGCAAATAAACAAAACATCGATACGGTATACTGAAGGACATGAAAGCTCTGAACAATAAACATGGATTGAGTTTACAAACATCAGATTGACTGAGCTGACAAGGAGGTGTAAATAGATGCTAGCTTTTCAGCATTACAGTGACATGACAAGCTTAAAGGATGCAGCTGTGCAGCTGAAGAACTAGGCTAGGCCTAATTGATGGTTTTAAGGAGAGTACGTTTGGGTACTGTAGGGGTTGAAATATGTCAAGACAGCAGTGGATGTATTGCACTGCATGGCGAAAACGATGATTCAGTCTCGCCTACGCACCACCCTAGTAGAAAGCGCCCCAGATTAAGGCCAAATTATATAACTTCGTCACCCATTTGTGTTTTGAATTTTACAGCTGTCTATTGCACTATGCAGATTCGCCTCGTTTTCTGTATCATATATATCTACCGTCGGAGTGTGTAGTTTGATAGCTAGGACAGTGAACTATTATTCGTTGTGCAACAAAAGTGGCATGCAATGATGATTGTTGAAAACAAACATTGACAACCCTCAAAACATTAAACACTCGCTAGCTAGCTACATTTGCTAGCTAGCTATGTTTACTGTACTATGATTGCTAATGATGCAGACAAGAGGCAGCTCACTGTCTAACTTGCTCAGTTAGCTAGCTAGCTAACGTTAGCTGGCTAGTTACCTACCTATGGTTTGTGCAGGATGCCCAAACGCTCAAAAGCCAAACTATTCTTGAATGAGAAAATATTCACTGTCTACAATATCAAATTGTTTGCGAGGAAGGGAAAGC
Source organism: Coregonus lavaretus (assembly GCF_964263955.1). NCBI lineage: Eukaryota > Metazoa > Chordata > Actinopteri > Salmoniformes > Salmonidae > Coregonus > Coregonus lavaretus. The sequence continues at coordinate 5,920 of NW_028161433.1, forward strand.
AACAACTGGAAAGTCCAACCTAACTAGCCAGCTTTGTATTTGAAATCTGTCACATTCAATCGATTCTACTTCTTGCTCACAAACATTGCAATGCATGCTTATAGTCGCTTACCTCGGTATGGTAATACATTTCGTGTTGATATTCTGGGTTGTGATGGCTTTTTCCAATTCATCCAGTTGCCCTGTTTTCTTCAACTTCTTCACTAGGCTTTTCACTGCTTTTTCACACCATTTCTCCTCTTGTCCGTTCTGTTCGCCTTTTTTCCAACCCAAAAGCCTTTTCACAATGGGGGGAGTAAAAGGCAGAATTGACATCTTGAGGTCAGTAAAGTCCTTCCAGTACTGTGGTCCTAGGTTTCGCAAGATACAGACGTAAATATTTTCTACAACTATCCAAAGGACAAAATGAAGTGGGCGCTTGAACAACGACTTTGTTAAATGCACACGTAGGTTGCACAAACAAAGTTGATTTGTATCTCCCAGTTTCAGCGCTGACGAGCTCCTGCTCAGAGATTACCGCACACTGTTCAACCCAGTAACACTCCGCGGCGAAACCTAGTTCGCTCTAGTCGATTCTACATGCATTCTTCATCCTCGCCTAAATTAGGTTAAAAACAAAAAACATTCATCATTTTGGACTAAGGATTTTGAATAAAAAATTTTTTAATATGGTTTCCTACGCGTTGGTATACGTGTGATTATTTTATCAACGAAGTTTGGCCAAATTCATAGTCATCCGCCGTCGTAGTCTGAAGTATGCTAAACAATCTACTTCAAATGCAAACGCAGGACGACTACCCTCCGTAGACTCCCCATTCAGACTGCAAAGTAGATCTGTGAAAGCCCTAAGGCTGCAGCTGACCAAAATGTGCAGCGTCTGCATTGCATGGGCCCTGCCTTTCGCCTGGCCCCGGCCCATACCAATTGCCAGCAGTGATTGAAAACTCCACATAACGATCAAGTCTGATACATTATGTAACATTCCATAATGCATGCAGCAGCATCACTGAATAAAACATAGAGGCCTATAGAAGATCACTAGGTTCCTAAAGTATGTCATCTCTGTTTATTAGAAAAACATAACATAAACAATATTTCAGTCCAGAACTCAGGAGAGGCTTTCCTCTTGTCTAAGCATTTGGGAAACATGTTGAAGGGGTCCACTCCCAATCTGTTCCAGATGATTGGACAGAATCCACACAACACACCACTGAAGTACATGTCATACTTTCCTCTCAATAGAACACAATCCTAAAACCATGATTGCTACAAGACTGTGGCAATCAAATCAAATTGTACTTGTCACATGTGCCGAATACAAAAGGTGTAGACTTTTACCGTGAAATGCCTACTTACGAGCCCTTTCCCAACAATGCAGAGTTAAACAGTAAGAAAAATGTGCAAAAAAGGAAAGAGTAACACTATAAAATAACAATAACGAGACTATATACAGGAAGTACCAGTACTGAGTCAACGTGCAGGGGTACGAGGTAGTGGAGGTGATTGAGGTAATATGTACAGTACATGTAAGTAGGGATAAAAGTGACTAGGCAATCAGGATAGATAACGATGTGTGTGTGTGTGTGTGTGTGTGTGTGTGTGGCGTCAACATGCATGTGTGTGTTGTGTGTGTGTTGCAGTGTCAGTGTAGTATGTGTGAGTGTGTGGGTATAGTCCAGTGAGTGTGCATAGAGCCGGTGCAAGAGATTCAGTGAAAATAAAAAAGGGGTCAATGCAAATAACCAGGGTAGATATTTGATTAACTGTTCAGCAGTCTTATGGATTGGGGGTAGAAGCTGTTCAGAGCCTTTTGGTCCCAGACTTGGCGTTCCGGTATCGTTTGCCGTGCAGTAGAAGAGATAAGGAAATGGGAAAGTTATGTAAACCATCTGGAGAGTAAGTCTATAGTATAGTGTTGTTATTGTGTAAGGGGGGAGGGGGGGGGGGGGGGGAGAGAGGAGAATAGGTCTATAGTGTAGTGTTGTTATTGTGTAAGGGGGGAGGGGGGGGGGGGTATAGAGAGAGAGGAGAATAGGTCTATAGTGTAGTGTTGTTATTGTGTAAGGGGGGAGGGGGGGGGTATAGAGAGAGAGGAGAATAGGTCTATAGTGTAGTGTTGTTATTGTGTAAGGGGGGAGGGGGGGGGGGAGAGAGGAGAATAGGTCTATAGTGTAGTGTTGTTATTGTGGGGGGGTATAGAGAGAGTAGAGTAGGTCTATAGTATAGTGTTGTTATTGTGGGGGGAGGGTATAGTGAGAGAGGAGAGTAGGTCTATAGTATAGTGTTGTTATTGTGGGGGGAGGGTATAGAGAGAGAGGAGAGTAGGTCTATAGTATAGTGTTGTTATTGTGGGGGGGTATAGTGAGAGAGGAGAGTAGGTCTATAGTATAGTGTTGTTATTGTGGGGGGGTATAGAGAGAGGAGAGTAGGTCTATAGTGTAGTGTTGTTATTGTGGGGGGGGTATAGAGAGAGAGGAGAGTAGGTCTATAGTATAGTGTTGTTATTGTGGGGGGGTATAGAGAGAGGAGAGTAGGTCTATAGCATAGTATTGTTATTGTGGGGGAGTATAGAGAGAGAGGAGAGTAGGTCTATAGTATAGTGTTGTTATTGTGGGGGGGGATATAGAGAGAGTAGAGTAGGTCTATAGTATAGTGTTGTTATTGTGGGGGAGTATAGAGAGAGTAGAGTAGGTCTATAGTATAGTGTTGTTATTGTGGGGGGAGGGTATAGAGAGAGAGGAGAATAGGTCTATAGTGTAGTGTTGTTATTGTGTAAGGGGGGAGGGGGGGGGGGGAGAGAGGAGAATAGGTCTATAGTGTAGTGTTGTTATTGTGGGGGGGTATAGAGAGAGTAGAGTAGGTCTATAGTATAGTGTTGTTATTGTGGGGGGAGGGTATAGTGAGAGAGGAGAGTAGGTCTATAGTATAGTGTTGTTATTGTGGGGGGAGGGTATAGAGAGAGAGGAGAGTAGGTCTATAGTATAGTGTTGTTATTGTGGGGGGGTATAGTGAGAGAGGAGAGTAGGTCTATAGTGTAGTGTTGTTATTGTGGGGGGGGGGGGGTATAGAGAGAGAGGAGAGTAGGTCTATAGTATAGTGTTGTTATTGTGGGGGGGTATAGAGAGAGGAGAGTAGGTCTATAGCATAGTATTGTTATTGTGGGGGAGTATAGAGAGAGAGGAGAGTAGGTCTATAGTATAGTGTTGTTATTGTGGGGGGGGATATAGAGAGAGTAGAGTAGGTCTATAGTATAGTGTTGTTATTGTGGGGGAGTATAGAGAGAGTAGAGTAGGTCTATAGTATAGTGTTGTTATTGTGGGGGGAGGGTATAGAGAGAGAGGAGAGTAGGTCTATAGTATTGTGTTGTTATTGTGGGGGGAGGGGTATAGAGAGAGTAGAGTAGGTCTATAGCATAGTGTTGTTATTGTGGGGGGGTATAGAGAGAGAGGAGAGTAGGTCTATAGTATAGTGTTGTTATTGTGGGGGGGTATAGAGAGAGAGGAGAGTAGGTCTATAGTATAGTGTTGTTATTGTGGGGGGGGGTATAGAGAGAGAGGAGAGTAGGTCTATAGTGTAGTGTTGTTATTGTGGGGGGGGGGTATAGAGAGAGAGGAGAGTAGGTCTATAGTATAGTGTTGTTATTGTGGGGGGGGGTATAGAGAGAGAGTAGAGTAGGTCTATAGTATAGTGTTGTTATTGTGGGGGGGGGGGGTATAGAGAGAGAGGAGAGTAGGTCTATAGTATAGTGTTGTTATTGTGGGGGGGGGGGGGGGGGTATAGAGAGAGAGGAGAGTAGGTCTATAGTATAGTGTTGTTATTGTGGGTGGGGGTTAGAGAGAGAGGAGAGTAGGTCTATAGTATAGTGTTGTTATTTTGGGGGGGTATAGAGAGAGAGGAGAGTAGGTCTGTAGTATAGTGTTGTTATTGTGTTCTGGATATGGGGGGAGGGGAGGTTAGGGGATTTATCAGTGTAGACTGAGAATGCAATGCATCACCCTGGTAGGGACTTTCCAGTAGGATCTCTGCTTTCTCCCAGCCCCAGCAGTAGTATCTCTGCTTTCTCCCAGCCCCAGCAGTAGGACCTCTGCTTTCTCCCAGCCCCAGCAGTAGTAGTGACGTGAGTAGGTACTTGTTGCTATAAGTAGTATGGTGAAGGCCAGCATGCACACAACCTGCCCCAGCTTGTCCAGGCCAGGCTAACATAACCCTAGCTCAAGCAAGATACATTTAACATTTAATGGGCAGTACTCACACACACACACACACACACACACACACACACACACACACACACACACACACACACACACACACACACACACTCACGCACGCACGCACGCACGCACACACACACACACACACACACACACACACACACACACACACACACACACACACACACACACACACACGCACGCACGCACGCACGCACGAACACACACACACACACACACACACACACACACACACACACACACACACACACACTCACGCACGCACGCACACACACACACACACACACACACACACACACACACACACACACACACACACACACACACACACACACACACACACACACACACACACACACACACACACACACACACACGTACAAGCCCCCTATCTGTGAAGGGTGTAGAATGGTCAGAGAGGGGGGTAGCGAGGGTCAGATATACAGTATATGTAAGTAGCAGCACTGCTGAGAGGACTGGTTGGGTGGTTTCTCAAGGTGGAAGTGTTTCAAATCATTTGCTATATTCGCCCTATTGTCATTTTCTGTGGTCATATCTATTAGCTACATCACTGTCCAATCTTCTGTACTTTTGTCTCAGAATCAGAAAAATAAAGAACTATCTGAGTGTAGACCAATCTCCTAGAAGCTCCAACAATTGACAGTTGACGTTCTTCCTAGAATAGTAACATTGACCTGCTGTTGCTATTTTAGTGTGTGGGTACTGGCTCATTGACCAGCGTCCACCTCGTCAGCCTGTCTTAACACACTGCATAGCCTGTTGTAAGAATACCGCTCCCTTAAAGCTCAGCATGACTGACCCTTTCCCTGGTATCTATTACCATGAGATGGCAATGTATATTTTTACATCAGCTAAAGGCGTGGCCTCCTCTTCCTTCATACCTGCTGTCAAAAGAACCTCCAAACCTTTTATAAATAGATTTCTAAAGGGTGGCCTGTTACTGGTATGACTTTAATGTTCTGGTTGGTGATATCAACATAACAGCCAGTTCCACAGGAATACTGTTGGACTGCTTCTTCTTTAAAGGGGCAATCTGCGATGCTACGTCCATTTTTTTGGACTTTTAAATTCATGATATATGCCCATTGAGTCTTGAAGATTACAACTTATAAATGTCTCATGAGCTTCGATCAATTGTCTAACTCAAAATATAAGCTTGTTTTTCCTCCTTTGTTGGTAAACAATGTAATTGTGAACAAACACTGTATAGCCTTAGAAGATGGTTAAAACGGTCATTTTGTTCTCATGGATGGTCAGTCCTTAACTCTGTCTAGGAATTTGAGAGTGCTTACATTTCTCCAGGCTCAACCCATCGGCTATTTACCAAATCAGTGGTGGGGTGATCCACGTTGTTATTGTTTGAACTGCAGATTGCCCTTTTAAATATTATATCTGTTTTATGTTATCTTTGTGTTATCAGTTATCCTGATTACATGGATCCTGCCTGAAATAAATAAGCAACAACTCAAATCATCCCAAAATGTGTTTTCATCTGTTTTTTTTGTGCAGTAAACAACCAGATGTGTTTAAGTGTTTAAGAGTGTCCCGCAGCAGTCAGCTGCAGGGCCTCGTGGTTTTCTCTACCTCCGGGTCTGTGGTTACAACCAAACTGCCTGCACATAGAGATAGCACAGACAATCATAAGAGCACTTGCTTCCTCCCAGCACTCACTGTGTGCTGTGCTATGTTGACAGGTTGGAGAGAGAGAGAGAGAGAGAGAGAGAGAGAGAGAGAGAGAGAGAGAGAGAGAGAGAGAGAGAGAGAGAGAGAGAGAGAGAGAGAGCTCTACCATGCGTCGCATGTAGCCGTCCCGCACTAGGCCCGCCACCTGTTTATGCCCTCCGGGACTGGGACAGCCAAGACAGCTGGTTTGGTTTGGAGTGTTGGGTGGAAGGGGATGGGCTAAACAGATGGGCTGCAGTAGACGGGAGCAGGGGTTGGGGTGGGAGCAGGGTAGGGGGATGCTGTGAAGAATTACCCAGCACAAAAGGCACGTCGGCAGAGCTGAATGGGGTAATGACCATGTACAATCCGATGGACGATAATGGCATTGTGGTGGACTGGACTCTGGGGACACTTGGGGAGGAGGAAGGGGCGGGTGTGTGTTATGTCAGCTGGTGTCCCAGAGCAGGACGGGAGGGTAGAAGAAAAGGAAGCTGAGTCTTTGTGCTGCTCTGATAAGATGAAAACACTGGAGCTAACCTGATAAAACCACCTTGGTCTGGTGTGGATTGCTTGCTGACACGTCACATCAGGTTTGTGCTACATACAACTAAACTAAACGTATAGTACTTAATTTCATCGTTAATACATTTCAAATACAAAATATAGTAAAAAAACGTTCAATAGTTGTTATATAAAACACTGAAGCCTTCAGCAGAATCAAAGGCCCTAAATCAAAACCGGTTTCCAACAACCAGAGCACTTTTGTCGTCATGTAACTAAACAATGTAGCGTGAAATAAACGTTAGAGCATGTGGTCTCAATGCCTCGGAAGTTTCATATCTAACATATCTAACACCAGTGATATTACATGCAAACATTTGATCATTGACACCCATCTCAGATTAATGATGCTGACGCCAGTGTCATTGTGTGTGTGTGTGTGTTTTCTGTCATGTGTTATGTGTTATATGTTATGTGTGTGTGTGTGTTTGTGTGTGTTTGTTTGTGTGTGTGTATGTGTGTGTGTTTGTGTGTGTGTGTGTTTGTGTGTGTGTGTGTTTGTGTGTGTGTGTTTGTGTGTGCGTGTGTGTGTGTGTGTGTCTGTGTGTGTGTGTGTGTGTGTCTGTGTGTATGTGCTTATGATCTACCTGTATGAAACACCACAGCTTGTTATTATGATCTACCTGTATGAAACACCACTGCTTGTTATTATGATCTACCTGTATGAAACACCACAGCTTGTTATTATGATCTACCTGTATGAAACACCACAGCTTGTTATTAAGATCTACCTGTATGAAACACCACAGCTTGTTAATATGATCTACCTGTATGAAACACCACAGCTTGTTATTATGATCTACCTGTATGAAACACCACAGCTTGTTATTATGATCTACCTGTATGAAACACCACAGCTTGTTATTATGATCTACCTGTATGAAACACCACAGATTGTTATTATGATCTACCTGTATGAAACACCACAGCTTGTTATTATGATCTACCTGTATGAAACAGCACAGCTTGTTATTATGATCTACCTGTATGAAACACCACAGCTTGTTATTATGATCTACCTGTATGAAACACCACAGCTTGTTATTAAGATCTACCTGTATGAAACACCACAGCTTGTTATTATGATCTACCTGTATGAAACACCACAGCTTGTTATTAAGATCTACCTGTATGAAACACCACAGCTTGTTATTATGATCTACCTGTATGAAACACCACAGCTTGTTATTATGATCTACCTGTATGAAACACCACAGCTTGTTATTATGATCTACCTGTATGAAACACCACAGCTTGTTATTATGATCTACCTGTATGAAACACCACAGCTTGTTATTATGATCTACCTGTATGAAACACCACATCTTGTTATTATGATCTACCTGTATGAAACACCACAGCTTGTTATTATGATCTACCTGTGTGAAACACCACAGCTTGTTATTATGATCTACCTGTATGAAACACCACATCTTGTTATTATGATCTACCTGTATGAAACACCACAGCTTGTTATTATGATCTACCTGTATGAAACACCACAGCTTGTTATTATGATCTACCTGTATGAAACACCACAGCTTGTTATTATGATCTACCTGTATGAAACACCACAGCTTGTTATTATGATCTACCTGTATGAAACACCACAGCTTGTTATTATGATCTACCTGTATGAAACACCACAGCTTGTTATTCCAGTCCATTTCTGACATGATGGGTCTCAGGGAGAACTGGTGAGAGCTGTCAAGCAGTGCTTTCACACATCTCCTTGGCACTACTATGGCATGATGTTTTCTCCCTCTAAAAGCCATCAATCTCTCGACAGCCTCTGGCAGCTCCAAGTCTGAGGCAGCACACGATGTACACACACTTGTTTCTCCCAGGCCTCAAGGTCGTTCACTCCCTCCTCTCTCTGTTTATTTCAGTTAGGAGTCACTACACCTCTGCAGAATGAGGACGGTGTGGCTGACTCATCATTTACACTAGTTGATCCATTCCAGTACAGGAAGCAATACTGCATTTATACTTCCTGACCAACAAATCTTTAGAAACCTACAGTGTTGCACAATTTGGTGTGTAGGGCTATGAATAACCGTAAACATTTTTTTTTTATTTTTTTTTTATTTGGGGGGGGGGGGGTAATTTTACTCTAATGGGCCGTCGTAAAGCATTGTGCAGTTTGCAGAATTGAAAGTATTACGAAACTTCCTGAAAAAGTTATGCTTCCATTGGTTTGGTGGTTGGTGCTCTGGTTGGTCCTCTATCACCTAACATTGACCTATTAATATAAGAAAGTATGAAGTAAGAATTGGTACATTTAGGTTATTTAGGAAAAATAAATAAATCATCAACAATCAGTTACCCAAGTTCAATCACCATCTTAATAATATAATAATATGCCATTTAGCAGACGCTTTTATCCAAAGCGACTTACAGTCATGTGTGCACACATCTTGCCAGGTAAACAGTGTCCTAACCTTCAGGTGTTAGACTGTACACAACATCCACAGACTATTTACTGTAACACACAGACACACACAGCAACGTGGTGTTGCTTTAGACTAGGATGTCTCAGTCTGCTGAGGTGCCTGTTCTGGAGTACTGTGAGGGTGTGTGTGTGTGTGTGTGTGTGTGTGTGTGTGTGTGTGTGTTGTGGGTGAGCTGAAGTTCACCTGAGTCAAACAGACAGGTTAAACACACACACACACACACACACACACACACACACACACACACACACACACACAGCTATTGATTAGCCAGACTATACCCGAGTTCCACTGAGTCCCACAGAGCCTTGATATGGTCCTGCTGACCATGCACTCACAACTATAACATGACCCCCACACCACCGTGGTGACTCATGTCTAAAATGACTGTCCTGGTCAATACGGGTGAGGACGGAGTGGCGGGCTAATTTCCTGTTGTTTAGGATAGAGTAGGATAGAGCACTGTTCCTGATAGTGGTCAGGAAAGAGAGATGGTGTCACCCTTTATCTAGTTGTTCTATTGCACAACAACTGGAGCGGTCATATGTTAGGTATTGTAATGGGGCACGCCTTGAACACGGGTGACTCAGCTTATCCTATATGTCTGCTGTTTATGGTTTTCATGTTTCATTTCACTGTAACTCAACAAAAAAAAAACAAGGAAGCGAGAATTGAATGTATCACTGTTTAGTTGTACTTATTTTGCATAGTCCAATGATTTTTCAATCTCCTAGTTTAAATAAGTAATTTATACTGTGGCAAAACACCATTAGACATTCCTCATATATATATATTTTTATAAACCTACAATTTTCTCAGTCAGAACACACAAGGAAGAGATATCATTTTTATAATGAATAGGCCTAGGTTATAGTATGGTGTGATATATGAATATAATATGTTAGAAATGAATTGCTCCAATCCGTATTGAACAAAACTGTATATTCCAATTCCTCCATTTTGTGATAAATGATATCATCAATAATCAAACATTTAAGTGGGAGAGACATTTTTCTTTAGAACAACACCTGCCTTTTCTCATTCAGTTTGCTTTGTGCTTATGGCCTCTGGAGTTGCAGTGCACAGGGGTGTCAACAAGCGAGGTGTTCTAGCGCTCCCATGTGGCAAAAGTTGGATGCTGCAGCTCTCAACATGCGTTCTGAAAGGTTGCCATCCAAAAACACATTTTCCTCTGTCATTGTAGTCTCAGTATTTTATAGATAAGATCGCTTACAGACTTAAAACTATTGTTTAGCCTCCTTAAAGTTCACAGTATGAGTCATGAATTAATTGCTGCAATTGTTAAAATGTAGGTATTTGTCTAAAAACAGACGTTACCACTGGATTAGTACTAAGTGCTAAGGAAAAAACTAAATTCTGCACCTCTTAGGATCCCCGGATCAGGGTTTAGAAACGCTGCTGTGAGCATATATTTACCATTTGGAACCATTAGCACTTTTTGGTTTCTATATTAATGGCCTTTAGACTCCAACTAGACCAAGGTCTAATCATGTACTTTCAGCCAACACAAAACCAAGACAGATTGAGGAACAGTTATTCTGTAAAAAAAAAAAAAAAAAACCTCTCTGTACCATAAACATAATTGAACTTCGTGTCATGTATAATAATCCCACATTTGCATTTATATGATCTAAAGCCTTTAGTCAATCTGAGATATTACATGAGTAGAAGACACAACATCTGGTCACAGCCCATTGATTTTCTCTGTGGTTGATATCATTTCTCCTAGGCCTATTCACACCCTCTACAATATGCAAATAACGTCCCTGGGCTACCGTTATAATTCAGCGGTTGTGAAATATGAGTGAGAACATTGTTATTGTTGGAATTCTCAGCTAATTCGATAAGCCCACACACAGATTGTCATATAATGGCGAAAACAAATTAACAAAAACCTATTTCTGCAAGATAGAATGTTGTTCTTAGATATGATACCTTATTATATTGCCAGAGTTTAGCAAATGGAAATGGCATAAAGAAAAGCATTTTGGTGAGCCGGTGTTTGTTCTTTGTTGTGTCGGTCGTTGTAAAAAAATAGGTTAGAAGCACAGGCTTTCTTACACTGATATATCGCTAACAACAACATTAAATTACTTGATGACTCTAACAATGTCTTCAGATCATCTATGGGTTGAAAACCAGGGCTGTTTGGTACACAACGATGTGAGCACTAGGCTAGTATTCATATGCTAGTATTCATATGCTATACTTTATCACAGAGCATTGACTTCTTCCAAGGTCCTTTGCTCTTAATAGGTTTCATCAAAAGGTGATTCCAGGGGCAGTCGAATGTAAACAAACACATTCAACCTCTATAAACATGCTAATGTTAGGCGGGGTGGGGCTGTTTGGGGTTGAAAATCTACCCTCGAGGCTGTTCTGTTTGGTTAAGCCACTTCGCCTCATTTATCTCCCCCTTCCTGCCCCCAGGGCGCGCGCGTGTGTGTGACACCCCCATGTCATATCATGTCCTCAGGGCCCTCAAATGATCTCAGTGGGGAACCCTCCATCAAAGCCAGCCACGGGATCACTGTGTGGTTACATGTGTGCCTGACAACGCCCAGTAAGAAGTATGGATGGCCTGTCACTCATAGTCTGGATTTATCAGGCTAGCCGTGTGGTTGG
>NW_028161433.1:22500-38215 GCF_964263955.1 Coregonus lavaretus
ATGGATCCCCATTAGTTCCTGCCAAGGCAGCAGCTACTCTTCCTGGGGTTTATTATGGATTCCCATTAGTTCCTGTCAAGGCAGCAGCTACTCTTCCTGGGGTGTATTAAGGATCCCCATTAGTTCCTGTCAAGGCAGCAGCTACTCTTCCTGGGGTGTATTAAGGATCCCCATTAGTTCCTGCCAAGGCAGCAGCTACTCTTCCTGGGGTGTATTAAGGATCCCCATTAGTTCCTGTCAAGGCAGCAGCTACTCTTCCTGGGGTTTATTAAGGATCCCCATTAGCTGTTGCCAAGGCAGCAGCTACTCTTCCTGGGGTCCAAACAAATTAAGGATACAAATCTAATAAAACAGTACATACAGTGCCTTCGGAAAGTATTCAGGCCCCTTGACTTTTTCCACATTTTGTTATGTTACAGCCTTATTCTAAAATGGATGAAAAAAATATATATATATTCAGCAATCTACACACAATACCATATAATGACAAAGTGAAAACAGGTTTTTAGACATTTTTGCAAATGGATTAAAAATAAAAAAACAGAAATACCTTTGCTATGAGACTCGAAATTGAGCTCAGGTGCATCCTGTTTCCATTGATCATCCTTGAGATGTTTCTACAACTTGATTGGAGTCCACCTGTGGTAAATTCAATTGATTGGACATTATTTGGAAAGGCACACACCTGTCTATACAGTGCCTTGCAAAAGTATTCATCCCCCTTGGCGTTTTTCCTATTTTGTTGCATTACAAACTGTAATTTAAATGGATTTTTATTTGGATTTCATGTAATGGACATACACAAAATAGTCCAAATTGGTGAAGTGAAATGAAAAAATAACTTGTTTAAAAAATAAAGATTAAAAAAATAAAACGAAAAGTGGTGCGTGCATACAGTGGGGAAAAAAAGTATTTAGTCAGCCACCAATTGTGCAAGTTCTCCCACTTAAAAAGATGAGAGAGGCCTGTAATTTTCATCATAGGTACACGTCAACTATGACAGACAAAATGAGAAAAAATATTCCAGAAAATCACATTGTAGGATTTTAAATTAATTTATTTGCAAATTATGGTGGAAAATAAGTATTTGGTCAATATCAAAAGTTTCTCAATACTTTGTTATATACCCTTTGTTGGCAATGACACAGGTCAAACGTTTTCTGTAAGTCTTCACAAGGTTTTCACACACTGTTGCTGGTATTTTGGCCCATTCCTCCATGCAGATCTCCTCTAGAGCAGTGATGTTTTGGGGCTGTCGCTGGGCAACACAGACTTTCAACTCCCTCCAAAGATTTTCTATGGGGTTGAGATCTGGAGACTCCAGGACCTTGAAATGCTTCTTACGAAGCCACTCCTTCGTTGCCCGGGTGGTGTGTTTGGGATCATTGTCATGCTGAAAGACCCAGCCACGTTTCATCTTCAATGCCCTTGCTGATGGAAGGAGGTTTTCACTCAAAATCTCACGATACATGGCCCCATTCATTTTTCCTTTACACGGATCAGTCGTCCTGGTCCCTTTGCAGAAAAACAGCCCCAAAGTATGATGTTTTCACTCCCATGCTTCACAGTAGGTATGGTGTTCTTTGGATGCAACTCAGCATTCTTTGTCCTCCAAACACGACAAGTTGAGTTTTTACCAAAAAGTTCTATTTTGGTTTCATCTGACCATATGACTTTCTCCCAATCCTCTTCTGGATGCACTCTAGCAAACTTCAGATGGGCCTGGACATGTACTGGCTTAAGCAGGGGGACACGTCTAGCACTGCAGGATTTGAGTCCCTGGCGGCGTAGTGTGTTACTGATGGTAGGCCTTGTTACTTTGGTCCCAGCTCTCTGCAGGTCATTCACTAGGTCCCCCCGTGTGGTTCTGGGATTTTTGCTCACCGTTCTTGTGATCATTTTGACCCCACGGGGTGAGATCTTGCGTGGAGCCCCAGATCGAGGGAGATTATCAGTGGTCTTGTATGTCTTCCATTTCCTAATAATTGCTCCCACGGTTGATTTCTTCAAACCAAGCTGCTTACCTATTGCAGATTCAGTCTTCCCAGCCTGGTGCAGGTCTACAATTTTGTTTCTGGTGTCCTTTGACAGCTCTTTGGTCTTGGCCATAGTGGAGTTTGGAGTGTGACTGTTTGAGGTTGTGGACAGGTGTCTTTTATACTGATAACAAGTTCAAACAGGTGCCATTAATACAGGTAACGAGTGGAGGACAGAGGAGCCTCTTAAAGAAGAAGTTACTGGTCTGTGAGAGCCAGAAATCTTGCTTGTTTGTAGGTGACCAAATACTTATTTTCCACCATAATTTGCAAATAAATTCATTAAAAATCCTATAATGTGATTTTCTGGATTTTCTTTTCTCAATTTGTCTGTCATAGTTGACGTGTACCTATGATGAAAATTACAGGCCTCTCTCATCTTTTTAAGTGGGAGAACTTGCACAATTGGTGGCTGACTAAATACTTTTTTTCCCCACTGTATGTATTCACCCCCTTTACTATGAAGCCCCTAAATAAGATCTGGTGCAACCAATTACCTTCAGAAGTCACATAATTAGTTAAATAAAGTCCACCTGTGTGCAACCTAAGTGTAACATGATCTGTCACATGATCTCAGTATAAAAACACCTGTTCTGAAAGGCCCCAGAGTCTGCAACACCACTTAGCAAGGGGCACCACTAAGCAAGCGGCACCATGAAGACCAAGGAGCTCTCCAAACAGGTCAGGGACAAAGTTGTGGAGAAGTACAGATCAGGGTTGGGTTATAAAAAAATATCAGAAACTTTGAACATCCCATGGAGCACCATTAAATCCATTATTAAAAAATGGAAAGAATATGGCACCACAACAAACCTGCCAAGAGAGGGCCACCCACCAAAACTCACGGACCAGGCAAGAGGGCATTAATCAGAGAGGCAACAAAGAGACCAAAAATAACCCTGAAGGAGCTGCAAAGCTCCACAGAGGAGATCTGTCCATAGGACCACTTTAAGCCGCACACTCTACAGAGCTGGGCTTTACGGAAGAGAGGCCAGAAAAAAGCCATTGCTTAAAGAAAAAAATAAGCAAACACGTTTGGTGTTCACCAAAAGGCATGTGGGAGACTCCCTAAACATATGGAAGAAGGTACTCTGGTCAGATGAGACTAAAATTGAGCTTTTTGGCCATCAAGGAAAACGCTATGTCAGGCGCAAACCCAACACCTCTGGGAAACTGGTCAGAATTGAGGGAATAATGGATGATGCTAAATACAGGGAAATTCTTGAGGGAATCCTGTTTCAGTCTTCCAGAGATTTCAGACTGGGACGGAGGTTCACCTTCCAGAAGGACAATGACCCTAAGCATACTGTTAAAGCAACACTCGAGTGGTTTAAGAGGAAACATTTAAATGTCTTGGAATGGCCTAGTCAAATCCCAGACCTCAATCCAATTGAGAATCTGTGGTATGACTTAAAGATTGCTGTACACCAGCGGAACCCTTCCAACTTGAAGGAGCTGGAGCAGTTTTGCCTTGAAGAATGCCAAGCTTATAGAGACATACCCCAAGAGACTTGCAGCTGTAATTGCTGCAAAAGGTGGCTCTACAAAGTATTGACTTTGGGGGGGTGAATAGTTATGCACGCTCAAGTTTTCTGTTTTTTTGTCTTATTTTTTGTTTGTTTCACAATAAAAAATATTTTGCATCTTCAAAGTGGTAGGCATGTTGTGTAAATCAAATGATACAAACCCCCCAAAAATCCATTTTAATTCCAGGTTGTAAGGCAACAAAATACGAAAAACGCCAAAGGGGCGTGAATACTTTTGCAAGCCACTGTATAAGGTCCCACAGTTGACAGTGCATGTCAAAGCAAAAACCAAGCCATGACATCGAAGGAATTGTCCGTAGAGCTCTGAAACAGGATTGCGTCGAGGCACAGATCTGGGGAAGCGTTCCAAAAAATATCTGCAGCATTGAAGGCCACCAAGAACACAGTGGCCTCCATCATTCTTAAATGGAAGAAGTTTGGAACCACATAGACTCTTCCTAGAGCTGGCTCCCCGGCTAAACTGAGCAATCGGGGGAGAAGGGCCTTGGTCAGGGAGGTGACCAAGAACCCGATGGTCACTCTGAGAGAGCTCTAGAGTTCCTCTGTGGAGATGAGAGAACTTTCCAGAAGGACAACCATCTTTGCAGCACTCCACCAATAAGGCCTTTATGGTAGAGTGGACAGACGGAAGCCTCTCCTCAGTAAAAGTCACATGACAGCCCGCTTGGAGATTGCCAAAAGGCACCTAAAGACTCAGTCCATGAGAAACAAGAGTCTCTGGTCTGATGAAACCAAGATTGAACTCTTTGGCCTGAATGCCAAGCGTCACGTCTAGAGGCAACCTTGCACCATCCCTACGGTGAAGCATGGTGGTGGCAGCATCATGCTGTAGGGATGTTTTTCAGGGGCAGGGACTGGGAGACTAGTCAGAATTGAGGCAAAGATGAACGGAGCAAAGTACAGAGATATCCTTGATGGAAAACCTGCTTCAGAGCGCTCAGGACCTCAGACTGGGGTGAAGGTTCACCTTCCAACAGGACAACAACCCTCAGTACACAGCCAAGACAACGCAGAAATGGCTTCGGGACAAGTATCTGAATGTCCTTGAGTGGCCCAGCCAGAGCCCGGACTTGAACCCAATCTAACATCTCTGGAGAGACCTGAAAATAGCTGTGCAGAGACGCTCCCCATCCAACCTGACAGAGCTTGAGAGGATCTGCAGAGAAGAATAGGAGAAACTCCCCAAATACAGGTGTGCCAAGCTTGTAGCGTCATACCCAAGAAGACCTGAGGCTGTAATCGCTGTCAAAGGTGCTTCAACAAAGTACTGAGTAATACTTATGTAAATGTATTTTTACATAATAATAATATGCCATTTAGCAGACGCTTTTTATCCAAAGCGACTTACAGTCAGGTGTGCATACCTTTTTACGTATGGGTGGTCCCGGGGATCGAACCCACTACCCTGGCGTTACAAGCGCCATGCTCTAGCAATTGAGCTACAGAGGACCTGTTTTTGCTTTATCATTATGGGGTAATGTGTGTAGATTAATGAGAAGAAAAAAAAACAGTTGAATCAATTTTAGAATAAGGCTGTAACCTAACTAAATGTGGAAAAAGTCAAGGGGTCTGAATATTTTCAGAAGGCACTGTATAACATTATTACATCACTACATATCTAAAATACAACATTTATAATACCACCATACATACGTGTGTGTAGAGTGCGCGTGCTGGCGTGTGTGTACGTATGGATGTGTGTGTGTGTGTGTGTCTGTACATTTACAGTGTGTAGACTTGTCATTCATGGCTCAACACTGGTGTGGGATGTCCATATCACCCAGCTATCCTCTTCATAGGTCCACAGTGACAGAGACATCATCAAAACCCAAAGTGCAGCATGGTGGCCTACATTAAGAAGCCTTGTCGAGTAGACCTACAGAAGAACAAGGTAGAAGTCCAGCCCTGGAGGCCGTGTGGGAACACCTCTTGTCAACAGGCTTTCTCAAGAGCTGCCATGACTACTAATCAAAATCAAAATCAAATCAAATCTGCCTTTCTAGGGAGTTTTTCCTAGCCACCGTGCTTCTACATCTGCATTGCTTGCTGTTTGGGGTTTTAGGCTGGGTTTCTGTATAGCACTTTGTGGCATCTGCTGATGTAAAAAAAGGCTTTATAAACACATTTGATTTGATGACTACTGCTGCTTCTTGGGCCTCATGTGGAGTATCTCCTATAGACTGACAGCCGAGGCCTTCCTTTCTCACCGCCACAGTACTTGACAGACAGGCCTCACAAAAGCGTAGAGAACCACTTAAACCAGGGCGACCGGAACAACACAAGAACCAAGCGGAGCCGTTGTCTACTTTGTGTGAAATTCCCTGTCTCCTATCTCATGTTCTATATGCTCTATACAGTAATGATACCTCTAACTGCTCTGCAAAAACACTATCTGGTTACAACTAGGCAAAATAGTATTGTTTTATCCTTTCTTGTCTCCATGATGGGCTGAAATTAAGTTATTCGATTTCAAACATGTCGCCCGGACCGGTAACCCACAGAAAAATGCTTTTGTGTCAAGTCCTCTCCGTTCCACCTTTTCTCTCTTTTTTTTTAACACCTTATTTTCACAAAGAAACAGGAATGAAAACGTTTCTGTAGTTTCTGGTTGGTTCAAGAGGGATCTGACAATACGACCCTGTTCTAGTCTAGTCCATCCACTGTCAGACAGAATGCTTTGATATGAAGAGAGAAAGAGAGAGACAGAGGGAGAGCGATTGAGAGCAAAAGATGAAAAGATTCAAGTTTGAGGTTTGAATACAAAGCTTGAACCAACTGTCACCTGGGCCTGTATCTGTAGAGGACTAGAATGACCTGGCAGATTTCTGCCCGGACAAAGACAATCCCTAAATACTGCAGGGGCCATATGCGCCTTGCATTTGTTGTCACACATGAGTAGAGACAAATGAAAGATTAAAACCTCCACAGTGTCTTGAAAAGACAAACTCATGTTCTTTATTGAAGGATTATGATAATTGAATTGAAAAGATGTACAGTGACAAAACGTTAAAGTTACACAACCATCGTTTAGGTCACTACAGGAGGAAGGAAGTTCAGTAAAGTGCATGTTTTACACGATTCGGAGAAATGTCTCTGTACATTGGACAGCTTGCAGGTCTCCTCGATCATTCAACAATGTCACAATAGTAAGAATGAATTGCACAGAGTGCCTGGATTAGAACATGTTCAAACAAATGTTGCACATAACGTTGTTCTCCCCCTTCTCTGCATCTGTACAGGAGCTGTAGAAAAGGAGCTGGGGAAAGTGTCGCCACTTGTAATGCTGTCTAACTCATCTCCAGTTGGCTCGGGGCTCATTCTTAACACTGATTCCTGTCTGTGTTAACTGGTGCTCAGACATCTCCGACACCCTGAGTTCTGACAGGTCTAACCTAGCGCTGACCTGTTACTTTTACACACATAGGATGTAACATTATGTTACTAACATAGGACTTCACATTGGAACCAAAGCATAAGGTGGACCATGTCTGTATATATGTGTGTGGTGCGTCGTAACATATGGCTAAAGATGGAATAAACAGTGAAAATAATGACGCACGCACGCACACACACACACACACACACACACACACACACACACACACACACACACACACACACACACACACACACACACACACACACACACGCACAGTCTTGTACAGCTAACCTTGTGGGGACACACAATTCAGTCCCATTCAAAATCCTATTTTTCCTAACCCCTAACCCCTAACCCTAGACCTAAAGACCTAACCCCAACCCGTACTCTTATCCTTACCCTAACCTTAACCCTAACCTTAACCCAAAAACGTAACCTTAACCCTAAACCTAAACCTAGCTCCTAACCCTAACCCTAAAACTAACCCTAGCTCCTAACCCTAACCCTAAAACTAACCCTAACCCTTAACGTAATTCTAACCCTAACACTAATTCTAACCTTAACCCTAAACCCCCTAGAAATAGCATTTGACCTCGTGGGGACTAACAAAATGTCCCCAGTTGGTCAAATTTTTGTTTGTTTACTATTCTTGTGGTGACTTCTGGTCCACACAAGAATAGTTAAATACTTACACACACACACAAACACACACACACACACACACACACACACACACACACACACACACACACACACACACACACACACACACACACACACAGTAAACATAGTTGCTCATTATACACACACAAACACACACCCATGCTCGCTAACGCAAGAACACATGCACACACAGACAGCTATCTCAACCAACTATCCCAAATATAATCTACCTAGATTTAATATAAAGTTTTATATATTATATGAAATATATTATACTTGTAAATACCGAGTCACACACACACACGCACGCACGCACGCACGCACGCACGCACGCACGCACGCACGCACGCACGCACGCACGCACGCACGCACACACACACACACACACACACACACACACACACTAATCCACAGAGTGTAGTCTAGATGTGAGATGACTAGAGCTGGCAGCAGGGGGAGAATGGAGTCCTGACATCAGCACTAGGGAGAGAGCAAACTCTCAGGGAGGAGATGTGAGCAGGGTCAGACCAGGGAGAGAGCTGGAATCCACCACACAGACATCACCCAGAGCCAAAACCTCATTCTGGAAGTTTGGAAAGCAAAGTGGTGTGACAGCATTTCCTGTATCCATTTACACTGGCAATATGGAAAACATTAAGGAGCTTAAAGAAAATAAAAAGCTGCAGTTGTACGTACATTTGCCGTGTCGTGTTTGCACCGGCATCTTGGGTAAATGTGAGTTTTGTAATGTGCCGTTCTATCAGCACAAAGCATCACGTTGAGAGGGAGACAGCTTTGAATAGTTAAAATGAATGAACGGGTCATTTGTTCTTTTCTGAATACTCAAACAAAATCTACATTGAAGTCCATGTTGTGAAGTTCTTTATATGAACTAAATAAGTAACAGACTTTTAAGTGGAATACACGTCCAGTTTCTGCACAGGGAAAGCACATGAAGGAAATATGGTGACATCATGTTTCAACATTGTATGCACTGCAAATGACACATTGTGTCATTACACAGCAGACCATTAACTAAAAGGGTGTGAATGGGACCAGACCAGCGATGACACATCTATCCTCATGTCCTCATTTTGTATTTGACCCAGCTTCTACAGGGCCTTTAGCGGACTAAGACACTGTAGATAGACAGACAGACAGACAGACAGACAGACAGACAGACAGACAGACAGACAGACAGACAGACAGACAGACAGACAGACAGACAGACAGACAGACAGACAGAGAGAGAGAGAGAGAGAGAGAGAGAGAGAGAGAGAGAGAGAGAGAGAGAGAGAGAGAGAGAGACAGACAGACAGACAGACAGACAGACAGACAGACAGACAGACAGACAGACAGACAGTCAGACAGACAGACAGACAGACAGACAGACAGACAGACAGACAGACAGACAGACAGACAGACAGACAGACAGACAGACAGACAGACAGATATGCAGAGACTGATTGATTGATAGACAGCTAGCTAGCTAGATATCCCACTGCTGCCTCTGAAGCTAAGCAGGGTTGGTCCTGGTTGGTCCCTTGATGGGAGACCAGATTCTGCTGGAAGTGGTGTTGGAGGGCCAGTAGGAAGAACTCTTTCCTCTGGTCAAAACAAATATATCCCAGGGCAGTGATTGGGGACATTGCCCTGTGTAGGGTGCCGTCTTTTGGATGGGATGTTAAACGGGTGTCCTGACTCTCTGTGGTCACAAAAGATCCCATGGCACTTATCGTAAAAGTAGGGGTGTTAACCCCATTGTCCTGGCTAAATTCCCAATCTGGCCCTCATACCATCATTGCCACCTAATCATCCCCAGCTTCCAATTGGCTCATTCATCCCCCTTCCTCTCCCCTGTAACTATTCCCCAGGTCATTGCTGTAAATGAGAATGTGTTCTCAGTCAACTGACCTGGTAAAATAAAAAATATACAGACAGATATATTTTTTGGATGGACAGACAGACAGACAGAGAAATAGATAGATAGATGATAGATAGATAGATAGATAGATAGATAGATAGATCTCTCAATGTGTGTCAATCTATCTCAATATGTGTCAATCTATCTCAATATGTGTCATTCTATCTCAATATGTGTCATTCTATCTCAATATGTGTCATTCTATCTCAGTGAAACCTCCTCATTCCCGTAGCGGGGTTTAATTGGATGAGAAACACAGCGATGCAAAGGGTTAAAAGCAGAGAAAAGACTCTTGGCCGAGGTTCAAGAGGAAAGCACCTCCAGGCAGTACTGGCTGCGGCTCGGTTCACTGCTGCTAAAAGAGAAGGCTGCGTTTCCCCTCATGCCTCTCTGTCTCCATTTAATTACACTGAGGCTGACAGACATGGTGCTTAAAGAAACAAAACAAAAAGACAGGGTCAAAAATAAACAGCGCTGCAGTCATTCATTGAGGGCGCGTCACAGACATAGTCCCCACAGTTTACTGTATATCATTGACTTGTATTCAGATCACAGGAGGTTTGGTGGCACCTTCATTGGGGAGAACGGGCTTGTGGTAATGACTGGAGAGGTAATGAGTGGAATGGTATCAAATACATCAAACACGTGGTTTCCAGGTGTTTGGTTCCATTCCATTTGCTCCGTTCCGGACGTTATTATGAGCCGTCCTCCCCTCAGCAGCCTCCTGTGGTTCAGATGCTTCAAGTCTGACAGGCTTGAAGCATGATTCAGTATGTCGTGTAGGCTATAAAATGAATGCTTAGTAGGCATCCACCACTGGGAAAAACTGTCCTTATGTAGTAAAAGGTGAGTATCCACTACTAGATCTATTGAACATCAATGTTTTTAATTTACTAAACTTCAACTACAGATGTAGGATCTTCATTTGAGCCAGTTTGCTACAGCAGGAAAACAATCCTGCAGCAACAGGAAATGTGAATTATTATGTGGATTATAATTGATAGACATTTTTGTAGGAGTTGATCCATTTTTTGTAAGGGAATTTCTAAGTGGAAATTACAAACTTCAGAAGCCTTTTTAAAACCTCAAATACACTAAAGTTTAACATTTGCTGCATTGCAGGAAAGTTATCCTGCAACAGGGTGATCAGATTAAGATCCTCCATCTGTATGCAGACATGTTTACCTGCTACCTGTGACAAGATACAGATGTGCATTCTATTTACACAGATAGTGGACTCCCACATCACTTCCCTTGAATTAGCCCACTTCATTCTGAGTTCAACGTGGGGTCAGCAGCACACCACAGCCATCACAAGCCTCTTCCCAAGCCAAGGGCCTCCTCCTCTGAAAGCAGCTGGGGTTTATTTCATCTGCTCCTCGTGTCTTTGAATCCTGACAAAGGAAAACAATGAGAGGTGGTAAGTCAGGCGCAGTGTTTTCAGACGGGAGACCAGAGTTGTTTCATTAGGGTGCACCGAAGCGGAGGTCAGAGTCCCTCCCTGATTCATTTACATTTTAGTCATTTAGCAGACACTCTTATCCAGAGCGACTTACAGTTAGTGAATGCATACGTTTTTTGTGTGTTTTTTTTTCATACTGGCCCCCCGTGGGAAACGAACCCACATCCCTGCCGGCCAAACCCTCCCCTACCTTGGACCAATTGTGCGCCGCCCATGGGTCTCCCGGTCGCGGCCGGCTGCGACAGAGCCTGGACTCGAACCAGGATCTCTAGTGGCACAGCTAGCACTGCGATGCAGTGCCTTAGACCACTGCGCCACTCGCCACATTCAGTCAGTTTTCTTCTGTTTGGTGCCTAATGAATACAACGCAAATGGGATGGAAGACAAGATGGTGGATTTTGGATGGTGTAGCCCCCAATTCCCCCTGGCCACTGCCAACTTCCCTCACCATCGGCTTTCCTACCCCGTCACCACACTTGGCTTGGAGAAACTAGGCAGGAGATGGAGACAAGACGTGAATACTCCTTGGAATTTTTTTGGGGCAGCAAGAATGCCCTGGATCTTAATCACAAGGTTGGAAAATGGCGTGCTGTGAAAATGTTAACAGACCCATCATGTCCCAGAACACATATAGCTACAAACGTTTGCATAAGGTCCCTCTTGATTGAATCTATCATACAGTATGGAACCATTCATGTGATCATGGAATGTCTGTTTATTTAAACTGTTCCTTGAATCCCAGTAAATCAACTAGAAACTCTCATTATGTGATAATTTGCACACATTTTTCAAATACTGTGAAACCACTTAAAAATGTCTATGAATAGCCTTTTTGTAGGCCTAATACTGCAAATTCAAACAACATATGAAATCAACTTTGAAAAAACGTCTGTTTCAATGGCTGAGCCATGTGGCTCTGCTTCGTTCTGTACCACAAACGCCGTATAATCAGCTCTTGTTTACTTTTCAAGCTTAAAGCTAATTACAGCTTTCAAAAGGCAGCGGCTCAGATCTTCGTCAGAGACAAAAACAAAATGGCCACCCTGTCAGAGTGAAGAAAAGCACAGGGCGTCTCAAGACACGATTCATACTGCTTACATTGCTTTTCCAGCCAGTCATTCTCTCTCGTTCTCTTACCCAAATACAAGAGCTTCCACAAATACGTGTGTTGTTGAAAGACTCAAACAGGATGCCATTGTGTTATAAACACAGAACTTTCTCCTACTGGGGCCGGTCTGGGCCCATGTACCCACTGTGGTTTGTTGTGTAATCATCCAGCTATGTGTTTTTCAGTTTCTCACCACCACCCTCTCTGTGTGTTTCCATTGGTATTGGGCTCTCGTCCCATGGATAGAGTTGGGGGGAAGGAATCTGATTTCCGCAGACTGGAGCAGAAACCGTTTATGAGGAGCAATGCTTTTTTTGGGGGTGTTTTTACTTTCTACAGATTTGAGAGATAGATCTATGGTGCACCCAAGGCAGATTTTCCTCAATGACATTAACATATCTTTTCCCCAGTGTAGACCATTACCAGAAGCATTCGCTATGTAGCTACATGGACTGTCTTCTTGTTTGGTCAGGACAGATGGTTTCGGTTTTATGTTTTATTCTAGACTCACAAATTCCCACAAATAATATAACTGGGAATTATCAAAGGAAACTAGCTTCCCTCACCACATCCAGGCTGGCAGCTGATTACATTTACATCGTAGTCATTTAGCAGACGCTCTTATCCAGAGCCACTTACAGTTAGTGAGTGCATACATTTTCATACTGGGAATCGAACACACAACCCTGGCGTTGCAAGCGCCATGCTCTACCAACTGAGCTACATCCCTGCCAGCCATTCCCTCCCCTCCCCTGGACGACGCTGCGCCAATTGTGCGCCGCCCCATGGGTCTCCCGGTCGCGGCCGGCTACGACTGGATTCAAACCAGGATCTCTAGTGGCACAGCTAGCACTGCGATGCAGTGCCTTAGACCCCTGCGCCACTCAGTGGATGTGTCCTTCTAGCCTTCAGGGGCTTCTGGAGCTTTGGTACGGCCAATCAGATGTGAATGTACCTTCTTTCAATTGTTTTTGATTATAATTTGTTATTGTTATTATAGTTATTGTTTGATTTAAAACTTTCCAAGCATTGGTGCTTGTCACTGCTTATTTAACTTATCAAAACATATTTATTGGTGATCATATGCAACCTTTGGTTGATCGTGATGGTGGTAATTAAGTAACATAACATAGCTATTTAATAGAAAGACTGTGGCTGAAGCTTTTGCGTTTATTGTTGAGCATAAAGGGTAAACACATTTACTTGCGTTTACCCTCCACTACACCTCTGTTTTTTTTTGATCCCACAACTGATTATGACACTATTTCACAACTACAATTCTAGTGCCCTATCACGTCACATATCTCAACTCAATACTCAAAACACCATAAAAAAATATCAGTAAAAAGACAAATCAAAGGTTGAAGACAGCCCAAAATCGTATAATACGAGTACTTTATTGTCAATGTGTAAATGGCATAACTTTTTCAGGTGATTGATAAAATATGAGAACTAAAACCGGGTTTGTCCTATTTTTTGCAGAATATATTTTTCTCCAAAAGGCATTGAGAATGCATATATAGAATCCAAAGTGCATAATTCTGTTCCTTTTTTATTTCGTCCATATACACAATACACTATACATAAATAATTACATTGTAAAAATGACTCGGTATTTACAAGTATAATATATTTCATATAATATATAAAACTTTATATTAAATCTAGGTAGATTATATTTGGGATAGTTGGTTGAGATAGCTGTCTGTGTGTGTGTGTGCATGTGTTCTTGCGTTAGCGAGCATGGGTGTGCGTGTGTTTGTGTGTGTATAATGAGCAACTATGTTTACTGTAGTGTGTGTGTGTGTGTGTGTGTGTGTGTGTGTGTGTGTATAATGAGCAACTATGTTTACTTTGTGTGTGTGTGTGTGTGTGTGTGAGTGTGTATGTGTGTGTGTGTGTGTGTGTGTGTGTGTGTGTATGTATGTGTGTGTGTGTGTGTGTGTGTGTGTGTGTGTGTATGTGTGTGTGTGTGTGTGTACATATGCCTGTGAGCACCTGTGTAAGTAAAGACGTGTACTGTATTTGTGTTTTTCTGTCTGTCTCTCCATGTGTATGCCTGTCCATCCATCCATCCATCCATCCATCCATCCATCCATCCCTCTGTCTTGTCTTCCTAGTCCGTGTGCTATCTGTGGGTATTGAGCAGCACCTGTCTTGTCTTCCTAGTCTGTGTGCTATCTGTGGGTATTGAGCAGCACCTGTCTTGTCTTCCTAGTCCGTGTGCTATCAGTGGGTATTGAGCAGCACCTGTCTTGTCTTCCTAGTCCGTGTGCTATCAGTGGGTATTGAGCAGCACCTGTCTTGTCTTCCTAGTCCGTGTGCTATCTGTGGGTATTGAGCAGCACCTCCACCCAGCAGGGGCAGGAGGTGATGAACTGTCTGGAGTAGCAGGGGCCCCAGCCCTTGGCGAAGCTGATCCTCACACTGTGGGGGTCGTAAGGGCCCTCCAGGCCCCCAGGGGGCTCCATGCCCTGCTGCAGGATCCAGCTGGACTTGTCATAGTCAAACACTTTGAGGGAGTAGCCCGGCATCACCCTCCTCACCGTCAGTCCCCTCACTGGGTTGGGCAGGTCCAGGGTGGGCGAGTGGACAAACACTGGGTGATGGCTACGGTTGTAGACCCACACCCCATCAGGTTCTTGGCTCAGGACAATCCCGTAGCCGATTTTGTTGCGCGTTCGCTGGACACAGCTACCCGTGCTGCTGCCGCCGCTACCGGCACGGTGACTACGGTTGCCACGGTGACCGGCGCCACCGTCGTGGTGGTGACCGTTGCTAGCGTTGGCAACGGCGTTGAGTTGGCCCAGGCAGAGGCCCGTGCCCTGAGGTAGGTCGTAGAAGATGCTGAGCGAGGGCTCGTGGGCCGGGTAGAGGCGGCCGACCCGCGTCCGCTGCTCCCAGTAGGCCACGCTGCACCAGTGGGAACGCCGCCCGCAGGAGGACGAGGAGCCCACGGAGGTACCGGGGTCTGAGGAGAGAGAGAGAGATTGTTATTGTTGTAACTCCATTCACTTTTCATGCCAATAAAGCTGAACTGAATTGAATTATATTAATTTGTGGGGGAGGTAGAGAGTAAACGTTCCTTTCTTGCTAAAGGAAAACCCCTGAATAACTAACTAACTAAAGCTAGATTTTACTACAGTCACTAACTTCAAGTAAAGACATGTGTCCATTGACCAGACTGATAGACCTAGGAGAGGGACCAGACTGATAGACCTAGGAGAGGGACCAGACTGATAGACCTAGGAGAGGGACCAGACTGATAGACCTAGGAGAGGGACCAGACTGATAGACCTAGGAGAGGGACCAGACTGATAGATCTAGGAGAGGGACCAGACTGATAGACCTAGGAGAGGGACCAGACTGATAGACCTAGGAGAGGGACCAGACTGATAGACCTAGGAGAGGGACCAGACTGATAGACCTAGGAGAGGGACCAGACTGATAGACCTAAGAGAGGGACCAGACTGAAAGATCTAGGAGAGGGACCAGACTGATAGACCTAAGAGAGGGACCAGACTGATGGATCTAGAAGAGGGACCAGACTGATAGACCTAGGAGAGGGACCAGACTGATAGACCTAGGAGAGGGAC
>NW_028161432.1:0-5000 GCF_964263955.1 Coregonus lavaretus
TCTCTCCTTCCCCCTTCTCTCTGTGTGTTTACCGGTGGGAGTTGTGCTGCAGATGGGTGCACAGCTCTCGGGGCTCAGTGTGTCATGTCGATTAGTGGACGCTTGTGTTCTCCAAGCAGTTCAGGCCGAGGTGAAGTCAACTCCTCTTGATCCAGGATAACACACAATACTCACACAGTATAGAACCCCGTCATACATCACATCTCTCTCTGTTCTTCTGTCTTTCTCTTTATCACTCCCTCTGTTTTGTTCTCTTTCTCTACAAATACATTTCTCTCATGCTTTCTCTCTCTATTTCTGTTCATTTCTGTTTCTCCCTTATCCCCATCTCTCTCTCGATCTCTCTCTCTCTCTCTCTCTGTCTCTCTCTCTCTCTACTCTCTCTCTCTCTCTCCCTCTCCTTCTCCTCTCTTCACAACTAACAGATGCATGGTCATGCTTTCACATTGATAGCCGCTCAGCAACTAGCTGATCCTCTGAACTCTGAACTCCTAATCTAATCAAGGCTCTGTGCTCGCATGCCATCACTCAGCCTCTCCCCAAATTCTATGTGGAGAGCGTTGAGACAGAGAGAGCGAGGAAGAGGAATGGAGAGAAGGCTTTG
Source organism: Coregonus lavaretus (assembly GCF_964263955.1). Classification (NCBI taxonomy): domain Eukaryota; kingdom Metazoa; phylum Chordata; class Actinopteri; order Salmoniformes; family Salmonidae; genus Coregonus; species Coregonus lavaretus. The sequence continues at coordinate 605 of NW_028161432.1, forward strand.
CACCTGGCCAGGCATATGGTTTCCCTGAAACGAGGGGTTGGACAGCCGTTTTAGGGCGCGGAACTTAGGAACATCATTACCAAAATATATCCAGCTGATGGATGGAAAACTCTTCTAGGCACATTCAATTTCTTTTTTTCCTCCAAAAGCATATGCGGCGATGTCGCACCTCACATAACAATAGGCTATAATTAGCATCGCTAGTTGAATCTAATCACCTGATTCGTTGAGGAAATGTATGGAACGTCATTAATTACATTAATCTTCGTCTGCCACTTGCGCAGGTAGACAGCTGTGTAGGTGCCGTTTTCCGTTGTCAATTGATCGTATTAATAAACTCCCCTAATTAGCCATGCTGTCTGCCGCTGAAAGCAAAGGAGACTCTGGGAAAAATGAGGAGGCAGCGGAACCTCTACTTCACGGTCACACTCTCAAGTCTAGCTAGCACCGTGACGGATAGGGTTTTACTGTGGGGGGTTGGCAGACTACAGAGAACATGATGCATTGGGGCACCGGGGGAAAGTGGTATGTGGTTGATGGTGTTGCTGTAGGATGTTCACGGGCATGTTGGGAAGATTGGAGAGCTTGTTTGCTATGGGGCTTGTCTTTGGGATGTGTTGGCCCCCCTGCGTTTTCTCACTCTCTTTTCCCGGGCCATACCAAATGTGTGAAGGCCGAGGAGATATTGGAGGATAAGCTCTCACTGCTTTCGTCTTCACACTGATGGACCCCCTACCTTAGTAGCATATAGTCACACACACGCACACACACACACACACACGCACACACGTCACACTCGCACCTGGGAATTAGATTTCACATGTGTTCTCTCTTAATCACACTCTATCAAATTTCCTGTCACCTCCTCTGCTCTCTCTCCCTCCCTCCCTTGCTCTCTCTCCCTCCCTCCCTTGCTCTCTCTCCCTCCCTCCCTTGCTCTCTCTCCCTCCCCATCCCTCTCTTGCGTGCTGTTGCCTTGGAGTGACTCTGTGCACTGCCTCAGCTGGGGAAAGTGACCTTGCTAGCTTGCTGTGCTGTTGTCATGGAAACAGGGCACAGCGGGGAGACAGGCAGACACAGCAGTGGTTCCATCCACAGGCTGTCCATAATAGATGGAGACTTTGAGTGGACCAGAGAGTATGTGTGTGTGTGTTTGTGTGTGCGTGTGTGTGCTTGTTTGTTTGTGTGTGTCACTGTAGAAATTGCTGAGCCAGCAGCAAGTCATGGAGACATCTGCATCATTTGCCCTTCATATCTACTCTTCATCTGCTCAGAGTCTGCTCCTCATCCAATCACTACTGGCTTCCACACAAATACCGTGCCCCTCAGCCTATCAGAATGCCCGCTGCTCCTATTTCCCAAAGGCTTCAACCAATCAGCCTTTGCCTCACTCTTCACATTCCCCAGGGTTATTTCACATTCCCAATTATTTAACATCTCTAAAACCCTGTTGATGCAAAATGATTTTGCCTCGCAACCATTACAATGTGTCTCTTCCATGGAATACATTCACTCCCCGCAGTGGTGTAAAGTACTTAAGTAAAAATACTTTAAAGTACTACTTAAGTAGTTTTTGGGGGGTATCTTTGCTTTACTATTTATATTTTTGACAACTTTTACTTCACTACATTTCTAAATAAATAATGTACATTTTACTCCAAACATTTTCCCTGACACCCAAAAGTACTCGTTACATTTTGAATACTTAGCAGGACAGGAAAATGGTCCAATTCACACACTTATCAAGAGAACATCCCTGGTCATCTCTACTGTCTCTGATCTGGCGGACTCACTAAACACAAATGCTTCGTTTGTAAATAATGTCTGAGTGTTAGAGTGTGCTCCTGGCTATCCATAAAAATAAAAACAATCACGAAAATTGTGCCGTCTGGTTTACTTAATATACAGTAAGGAGTTTTAAATGATTTATACTTTTACTTTTACTTTTGATACGTAAGTATATTTTACCAATAACTAACTTTTGATACTTGAGTATATTTAAAACCAAATACTGTTAGACTTTTACTCTTTTACTTTTACTTGAGTCATTTTCTACTAACGTATCTTTACTTTTACTCAAGTATGTCAATTTGGCACTTTTTCCACCACTGTCCTCCCCTATGTGCCATTTTCATAAGTTGAGATGAATTGTAATTGTACATTCATCGTGAGAAGGCCTTACTTAAGGCTTGGCAGTCACCACACCACACACACATCCTCATTGTGGGAGATGGATACCCTGTCTTGGCATAGCACTGTAATCAGATTCCAACTGCACTCTTCACTTTGCTCTCCATTTGATTGCTACCTACGACTGCGAGGCCACGCACGACTCCAACACCATCTTCAAGTTTGCTGGTGACACGACGGTGGTAGGCCTGATCACCGGCGACGATGAGACAGCCTACAGGGAGGAGGTCGCAAGACCTCACTGGAGCCGAGCTCCCTGCCATCCAGGACCTCTATATCAGGTGGTGTGAAAGTGGAAAATCATGTAGAAGCTGGAAAATCGTTAAAGACTCCAGTCACCCAAGCCATAAACTGTTCCCTCTGCTTCCGCACGGCAAACAGTACCGATGCATCAAGTCTCACACCAACATGCTCCTGAACAGCTTCTACCCCCAAGTCAAAAGACTGCTAAATAGCTAACAGAATGGCTACACAGACTATCTGAGTTGACCCTTATATTTGATTCTTAGTTCTCCGTGCGCACTCACAGGAATCTACACACTCACGCACACTAACACTCAAACACACACATAACATGCACACACATTTAGGGTTGGGTGATAGGGCCTAAAAATTATATCTCAATTTTTTTCAAACTTTTGGGCAATTCACAATATATACAGTATCTCGATTCTCTAAATAAAGCATTGTTGTACAATTAAAGGTCAAATACACTGCATTTCAAACAGTCAGCAATAATCTAATGAATTCAGGGCTTGTGAAGTTATACCTAGGCTAAATACACTACATTTTCAAAAGTATGTGGACACCTGCTTGTCGAACATTTCATTCCAAAATCATGGGCATTCGTATGGAGTTTGATGCTATAACAGCCTCCACTCTCCTGGAAAGGCTTTCCACTAGATGTTGGAACATTGCTGCGGGGACTTGCTTCATTCAGCCACAAGAGCATTAGTGAGGTCGGGCACTGATGTTAGACGATTAGGACTGGCTCGCAGTCGGCTTCCAATTCATCCCAAAGGTGTTCGATAGGGTTGAGGTCAGAGCTCTGTCCAGGCCAGTCAAGTTATTTCACACCGATCTCGACAAAACATTTCTGTATGGACCTCGCTTTGTGCACAGTGACATTGTCATGCTGAAACAGGAAAGGGCCTTCCCAAACTGTTGCCACAAAGTTGGAAGCACAGAATCGTTGTTAAGCGTTAAGATTTCCCTTCATTTGAACTAAGGGGCCTAGCCTGAACCATGAAAAACAGCCCCAGACCATTATTCCTCCACCACCAAACTTTACAGTTGGCCCTATGCATTCGGGCAGGTAGTGTTCTCCTGGCCAAACCCAGATTCGTCCATCGGACTGCCAGATGGTGAAGCGTGATTCATCACTCCAAAGAACACGTTTCGACTGCTCCATCAGAGTCCAATGGTGGCGAGCTTTACACCACTCCAGTCGACGCTTGGCATTACACATGGTGATCTTAGGCTTGTGTGCGGCTGCTCGGCCATGGAAACCCATTTCATGAAGCTCCCGACAAACAGTTATTGTGCTGACGTTGCTTCCAGAGGCAGTATGGAACTCGTTAGTGAGTGTTGCAACTGAGGACAGACGATTTTTACGCGCTAAGCGCTTCGGCACTCGGCGGTCCCGTTCTATGAGTTTGTGTGGTCTACCACTTCACGGCTGAGCCGTTGTTGCTCCTAGACATTTCCACTTCACAATAACAGCACTTACAGTTGACCGTGGCAGCTCTAGCAGGGCAGAAATTTGACGAACTGACTTGTTGGAAAGGTGGAATGTTATGACGGTGCCACGTTGAAAGTCACTGAGCTCTTCAGTACGGGCCATTCTACTGCTATACGGGCCATTCTACTGCCAATGTTTGTCTATGAAGATTGCGTGGCTGTTACACATTAGCTCCCTCCACAGTCCTCTCCTGCATTGTGTAACATTAGCTCCCCTCACAGTCCTCTCCTGCATTGTGTAACATTAGCTCCCCCCACAGTCCTCTCCTGCATTGTGTAACATTAGCTCCCTCCACAGTCCTCTCCTGCATTGTGTAACATTAGCTCCCTCCACAGTCCTCTCCTGCATTGTGTAACATTAGCTCCCTCCACAGTCCTCTCCTGCATTGTGTAACATTAGCTCCCTCCACAGTCCTCTCCTGCATTGTGTAACATTAGCTCCCTCCACAGTCCTCTCCTGCATTGT
>NW_028161432.1:10000-24431 GCF_964263955.1 Coregonus lavaretus
AAATCCGAACTGGTTCTCAAGCAAATTAGTAAGATTGTCTCACCCACTGTTCAAGAAAGGCCTTTTTCCCTTTATTCAGATTACAACCTCTCACTTTGAGTTATTTGAAAAGGAAATAATCTCCCAAATGTCACTATTTCTAAAACAAGCCATAGAAAGTTGGTTGCAATTTCAATTTAATCCTCCAGAAACGACAGAACAAATAATGCAACAAATATTGTGGTTAAATTCAAATATACTAATTGACAAAAAACCTTTATTTTTTGACAGAATGTTTAAAAAAGGTATAATCTTCGTAAATGATATCATCGGTAGGACTGGTGGAGTTATGTCGCACATGCAGCTAACAAAAACATATGGAAATGTCTGCTCTACCCAAAATTACAACCAAATAATTGCAGCCTTACCGCAAAAGTGGAAGAGGAAAGTTGAAGGGGGAGAAAGTAAGGAACTTGTCTGTCGGCCTTGCATTAAATAACATAATTGGTTAAGGAAAACTGTGATAAATAAAAAAGTATATCAGTTTCACTTAAGGACCAAAGGATTGACAGCCGTCCCATATAGATTGCAAAATAGTTGGGAAGAGATCTTTGACGTACCGATCCCATGGCATAGTGTTTATGAACTGACACGCAAAACGACACCGGATTCAAAAATTAGAATCTTTCAATTTAAATTATTATATAAAATTCTTGCTACCAATAGAATGTTATTTATATGGGGGATACAATCTTCCCAGCTCTGCAGATTTTGCTGTGAAGAGATAGAATCATTAGATCATTTGTTTTGGTTCTGTCCATTTGTAGCTTGTTTTTGGACACAGGTCCAGGAATGGCTAAAGGATTGCAATATTTACCTGGAACTAACCTTGCAGATAGCATTACTGGGTGATCTGAAAAGTCATAGTCAATCAATCAATAATATAATAATACTTTTAGCAAAAATGTTTATTTTTAATTCACAATCTGTAGAAGCAATGAGAATAGAAAGGTTCAGAACTTTTGTAAAACATCACAGTACGGTTGAAATATATATGGCAAATAGAAATCCTATATGGATGGTGTTAAGAGATAGATGGGAGGTATTGAATAGAGTTGAAGGATGGGACTAATAACAAATAACAACAAATAATAACAAAGATAGCTAATAATGTAAGCATACTGTGTCCATAATAAGTATATAGGTTGTATGTTGGGAGCTTTTGGGAAAGAGCACAGTTAGAAAGATATGGCATTTAGAAGCAAACCGGATGGACATCATGAAAATGATCGGAGAGGTTGAGAGTAGAAGAGGTTCAGGAGCAAAAAAATAAATAAATATATATATATATATATATATATATATATATAGAATTATTGTAAAATTAACTCTGTCCATAAGGTGTAGATAGTAAGTATAGACCGGAAGTAGAGGCCTGGGCGTTGTTGTTCACTAATTTACTCCAAGTAGGGAAAGGATGGTGGGGTTGAAAAGTAATAAAGGGGAATATATATATAAAAAATAAAAATAAACATGGGGGATTGGAAGTGATGCAGACAATTACATTGATAGAAGATACAATCTATCTGCAATATTAAGCTGATCCATCCCCCCAAACAAAAAAAAATAAAAAATGGAGAAAAAAAAATTACAAAAAAAAAAAAAAAAAAAAAAAAAAAAAATAACTGTAGGGAGGCTATATATACAGATGGAGTACCGGTGCAGAGTCAATGTGCGGGGGCACCGGCTAGTTGAGGTAGTTGAGGTAATATGTACATGTGGGTAGAGTTAAAGTGACTATGCATAAATCATTAACAAAGTAGCAGCAGCGTAAAAAGATGGGGTGGGGGTGGGGGGGCAGTGCAAATAGTCCGGGTAGCCATGATTAGCTGTTCAGGAGTCTTATGGCTTGGGAGTAGAAGCTCTTGAGAAGTCTTTTGGACCTAGACTTGGCACTCCGGTACCGCTTGTCGTGCGGTAGCAGAGAGAACAGTCTATGACTAGGTTGGCTGGAGTCTTTGACAATTTTTAGGGCCTTCCTCTGACACCGCCTGGTATAGAGGTCCTGGATGGCAGGAAGCTTGGCCGTACGCACTACCCTCTGTAGTGCCTTGCGGTCGGAGGCCGAGCAGTTGCCATACCAGGCGGTGATGCAACCAGTCAGGATGCTCTCGATGGTGCAGCTGTATAATATTTTGAGGATCTGAGGACCCATGCCAAATCTTTTCAGTCTCCTGAGGGGGAATAGGCTTTGTCGTGCCCTCTTCACGACTGTCTTGGTGTGTTTGGACCATGATAGTTCATTGGTGATGTGGACACCAAGGAACTTGAAGCTCTCAACCTGTTCCACTACAGCCCCGTCGATGAGAATGGGGGCGTGCTCAGTCCTCTTTTTTTTCCTGTAGTCCACAATCATCTCCTTTGTCTTGGTCACGTTGAGGGAGAGGTTGTCATCCTGGCACCACACGGCCAGGTCTCTGACCTCCTCCCTATAGGCTGTCTCATGGTTGTCGGTGATCAGGCCTACCACTGTTGTGTCGTCGGCAAACTTAATGATGGTGTTGTAATCGTGCCTGGCCATGCAGTTATGGGTGAACAGGGAGTACAGGAGGGGACTGAGCACGCACCCCTGAGGGGCCCCCGTGTTGAGGATCAGTGTGGCAGATGTGTTGTTTAGTCCCAGGATCCTTAGCTTAGTGATGAGCTTTGAGGGCACTATGGTGTTGAATGCTGAGCTGTAGTCAATGAATAGCATTTTCACGTAGGTGTTCCTCTTGTCCAGGTGGGAAAGGGCAGTGTGGAGTGCAATAGAGATTGCGTCATCTGTGGATCTGTTGGGGCGGTATGTAAATTGGAGTGGGTCTAGGGTTTCTGGGATAATGGTGTTGATGTGAGCCATGACCAGCCTTTCAAAGCACTTCATGGCTACAGACGTCAGTGCTACGGGTCGGTAGTCATTTAGGCAGGTTATCTTAGTGTCCTTGGGCACGGGGACTATGGTGGTCTGCTTGAAACATGTTGGTATTACAGACTCAGTCAGGGACATGTTGAAAATGTCAGTGAAGACACTTGCCAGTTGGTCAGCACATGCTCGGAGTACACGTCCTGGTAATCCGTCTGGCCCTGCGGCCTTGTGAATGTTGACCTGCTTAAAAGTCTTACTCACATTGGCTACGGAGAGCGTGATCACATAGTCATCCGGAACAGCTGGTGCTCTCATGCATGCTTCAGTGTTGCTTGCCTCGAAGCGAGCATAGAAGTGGTTTAACTCGTCTGGAAGTCTTGTGTCACTGGGCAGCTCGCGGCTGTGCTTCCCTTTGTAGTGTGTAATAGTTTTCAAGCCCTGCCACATCCGACAACCGTCAGAGCCGGTGTAGTACGATTCAATCTTAGTCCTGTACTGACTCTTTGCCTGTTTGATGGTTCGTCGGAGGGCATAGCGGGATTTCTTATAAGCGTCCGGGTTAGAGTCCCGCTCCTTGAAAGCGGCAGCTCTACCCTTTAGCTCAGTGCGGATGTTGCCTGTAATCCATGACTTCTGGTTGGGGTATGTACGTACGGTCACTGTGGGGACGACGTCATCGATGCACTTATTGATGAAGCCAGTGACTGATGTCGTGTACTCCTTAATGCTATCTGAAGAATCCCGGAACATGTTCCAGTCTGTGCTAGCAAAACAGTCCTGTAGCTTAGCATCTGTGTCATCTGACCACTTTTTTATTAACTGAGTCACTGGTGCTTTCTGCTTTAGTTTTTGCTTATAAGCAGGAATCAGGAGGATAGAGTTATGGTCAGATTTGCCAAATGGAGGGCGAGGGAGAGCTTTGTATGCGTCTCTGTGTGTGGAGTAAAGGTGGTCTAGAGTTTTTTTTCCTCTGGTTGCACATTTAACATGCTGGTAGAAATTAGGTAGAACTGATTTAAGTTTCCCCACTAGGAGCGCTGCCTCTGGATGAGCGTTTTCCTGTTCACTTATGGCCTTATACAGCTCATTCAGTGCAATCTTAATGCCAGCATTGGTTTGTGGTGGTAAATAGACAGCTATGAAAAATATAGATTAAAACTCTCTTGGTAAATAATGTGGTCTACAGCTTATCATAAGATACTCTATCTCAGGTGAGCAAAACCTTGAGACTTCCTTAGTATTTGATTTTGTGCACCAGCTGTTGTTTACAAATATACACAAACCGCCACCCCTTGTCTTACCGGAGTCAGCCGTTCTATCCTGCCGATGTAGCGTATAGCCCGCTAGCTGTATGTTGTCCATGTCGTCGTTCAGCCACGACTCGGTGAAACATAATATATTACAGTTTTTAATGTCCCGTTGGTAGGATAACCGTAATCGTAGGTAATCTAATTTATTCTCAAATGATTGAACATAGTTTTTCTCGCCCGCCGTCGGATCCTTACAAGGCACCCCGACCTACGTCCACGATATCTCCGTCTCTTTCTCATGCGAATGACAGGGATTTGGGCCTTGTCGGGTGTCTGTAGGATATCCTTTGCGTCCGACTTGTTGAATAAAAAATCTTTGTCCAATACGAGGTGAGTAATCGCTGTCCTGATATCCAGAAGTTCTTTTTGGTTATAAGAGACGATGCCAAAAACATTATGTACAGAATAAGTTACAAATAACGTGGAAAAATACACATAATAGTACAATTGGTTAGAGGGCTGTAAAACGGCAGCCATCTTTTCCGGCGCCATTCTGTTCACATAGAATAGAGAAAACCAAAGACTGCTGACAGATAGTAATGCAATTTCGGCGGCCATATTGGTTTGGGAGGTGTCACTGAAAGTTTATTTTGGCTAAATACGTTTTTTTAATGTATTAAATACGTCTTTGATCCTACTGCGGCCTGCTTGGTCATATTCTATCCACCAGGACCTCTTTCGGTCTCCATGACACGACAAACAGAGTGCTAGCCTTTAATCGCCCACTTCGGTAAAAAAATTGATAAATAAATAAATACAAATATGAAATGCTGAGTTTATAGCATGAAAAGGATCTTGGCTCTGGAAGAGAGACCTTTCACATCCCAGTGAACCGTAATTGAATTCTCCCTTCTTATCTCCCTCGGCGTGGGATAGCATCTCGCCCATCTCACTACTCCAAGGCGCATAGTTAGTTTAAAGCGAAACCTTCCTCCGACGACGACCGCAACCTATGGGCCTTACTTATTCCTGCCCACCCTGAAAACAAACCTCTGAAACATTTCCTGGAAAAGCAATTTCACCGATGAAGAGAGATTGAGTTTGGGGGAGGTTGGCGTTTGTGTGTGTTGGCAAGTGTGTGTAGATTATGTAGTTTGTGCCCCCCCAAAATGAAACAGTGTACAGTCATCTCGCCAAGCATCGCTCTCTCTCTGCACTGTCTCTACCTGATAAACTATGTTTCCTCAATGTCTTTTCACCGCAACTGCCAGCAAGAAATGGGCCTAACCTCCCTGCCAGCAGAGAAAGAATGAACGTCCTTGAAACAAACAAACGAGACGATACACCCAAATGCTTTCTTTCCCGGTCTCCAGAGAGGGAGAGAAGCGATGAGAGGGAAAGAGAATCCGTCACGACTCACGTCAAAGGCCTATACTCCAGCTCTCGCAAATTCTGAGCATTATTGAATTTGAATAGAAGGGAATTTTGAGTGCAACAGTGGATTGGTTTGAAAACAAGAGGATTGTGATACTTGAGCATCATGTGTTGACCTTGATGTGAAAAAGCACATACAGTGCTATAGTATGTGACTTGTACTGTTCCCATGGGACCCTTCTGAAAGAGGATACTGTTGTATGAGTGATGCATTCACAATGTTTGTCCAACTTTCAAAATGTTGTATGAGTGATTGATTCACATTCAAATCTGTAATGCAGAATGGTATTCTTTATCAACAGTACCTCCAACAACACTTATTTCCTGTTGTTCTGTCCCTTTCTATCTTGAATTCTATGACTCTTTGTCCCCTCCTCCTACAGGAACATTCTGTTGTTCTGTCCCTTTCTAGCTTGAATTCTATGACTCTTTTTCCCCTCCTCCTACAGGAACATTCTGTTGTTCTGTCCCTTTCTAGCTTGAATTCTATGACTCTTTTTCCCCTCCTCCTACAGGAACATTCTGTTGTTCTGTCCCTTTCTATCTTGAATTCTATGACTCTTTTTCCCCTCCTCCTACAGGAACATTCTGTTGTTCTGTCCCTTTCTATCTTGAATTCTATGACTCTTTTTCCCCTCCTCCTACAGGAACATTATGTTGTTCTGTCCCTTTCTATCTTGAATTCTATTACTCTTTTTCCCCTCCTCCTACAGGAACATTCTGTTGTTCTGTCCCTTTCTATCTTGAATTCTATGACTCTTTTTCCCCTCCTCCTACAGGAACATTCTGTTGTTCTGTCCCTTTCTATCTTGAATTCTATGACTCTTTTCCCCCTCCTCCTACAGGAACATTCTGTTGTTCTTACATTCTACTAATTTATTGCTGTAATCTTTTTCTCCTTTTCTCCTTCTTTATGTTTTCTGTCTCTGCCTGTTTCTCTCTCTCTCTCTCTCTCTCTCTCTCTCTCTCTCTCTCTCTCTCTCTCTCTCTCTCTCTCTCTCTCTCTCTCTCTCTCTCTCTCTCTCTCTCTCTCTCTCTCTCTCTCTCTCTCTCTCTCTCTCTCTCTTTCCCATCCTCTCTCTCTTTCCCATCCTCTCTCTCTCTTTCCATCTGTGTGATGTGTGTGTGTGAGGGCAGTCTCTCCATCCTCTCTCTCTGAGAGCTGATTGGATTCTGTTTTATGTCCTGTCAGGTCTATGGCCTGTGTGTGTGTGGCTCTGCGGCCCCTTGCGTCACAAGCCTGTGCCTCCTGCTGTATTTGGCTCCACCACTCTGCCCCGCTCCTCCTGATCAGAGGGGACAGGATGTTCTGTGTGTGTGTGTTAGTGTGTGTGCACACGTGTACGTGTGAGCGAGAGAGCCAACTCTCTGACATTCCACAGAAAAAATCATGATACGTTTAACAGATACCAAGCCACCTTCCACTTTCTCACCTGTCCATCAATCTGAATCACTTTGGCGGACATCATTCGCCGAGACAAAACAAAAGCATGCGTGAAATCGCCACCTACATGATAGACATTTCCAAACCGCTCTCTGTGTGTGATGTCACTCAGCCCTTCCCCCAGAGCTGTCCAGGTTGTCCGATGTGATTTAACGTGGCCACATAATGGACGATCAGCCTGTGAAATCAGGAGGGACCGCGCCAGTGTTTGTTGCAGGCGGTGTCTCAAACCAGGCACAGTCAAATCCTTTTTTCCAGGCCTCTCGCTTCCTCTTTCTCTCTCTTTCTCTCTCTCTACCCCTCTCCCTCTCCCTCTCTATCTTTCTCTCTTCTCTCTTCCCGTCTCGCTTTCGCTCATTGTCATACATCAGTGTTGAGCTTTAAATGCAGTGGTGGAAAAATCAATGAGCGTCATCCCTGCAGTCTAAAACGGCAGGCGCCATGATCATTTTAAAATAGATCTATCCAACGTGGAAGCACCGCACCGTACAGTATCGCTGTTTAAGCCTCGCCTGTGCCAAAGCCTATATACCGAGTGCATTGCTCACGTTGTACATTAGATTCCCATTACTTTATTTGTTAAAAACATTAAATAAAAAAATATATGATGTTTTCATCGAACCGTGACTGGGATGTTACATACTGGCCAATATGTGCCTTAGCAGTTATCCTTGTTAAATGCAACAAAATCTCAGCCCATAAATACTGACTATGAAGTGACATTCTGAGAGCTGCTCCATGTAGTTCCATGTCTTGCTACTGTATGGTTCATTGATTTATTTTTCTCTTAGTTGGTCTCCCTCGGGCCAATGATGTTTTGTGTTGCGGTCAGGATCTTTGTCACACATTCATATTTAATAGCTGCCATCCCCAGCTTTTTCTGTCTTTCCTCAGTCCCTCCATCTTCCTTCTCTTGTGGTCTGCTTTACCCAAGGCTAAGGCCTGTGGAGAAGATTGAACTTGAAATCTGTTGTGAATATTTCATGCCGCCGCTCCATTCTCTCTGAAATGATGTTCCATTGGCAGTGTTTGCGTGTGTGTGTGTGTGTGTAATAAAAAAAATTATAACGGAAAAGTGGTGCGTGCAAATGTATTCACCCACTTTCCTATGAAGCCCCTAAATAAGATCTGGTGCAACCAATTACCTTCAGAAGTCACATAATTAGTTAAATAAAGTCCACCTTTGTGCAATCTAAGTGTCACATGATCTGTCACATGATCTCAGTATATATACACATGTTCTGAAAGGCCCAAAAGTCTGCAACACCACTAAGCAAGGGGCACCACCAAGCAAGCAGCACCATGAAGACCAATGAGCTCTCCAAACAGGTCAGGGACAAAGTTGTGGAGAAGTACAGATCAGGGTTGGGTTAAAGAAAAAAATCTGAAACTTTGAACATCCCACGGAGCACCATTAAATCCATTATTAAAAAATTTAAAGAATAAGGCACCACAACAAACCTGTGAAGAGAGGGCCACCCACCAAAACTCACGGACTAGGCAAGGAGGGCATTAATGAGAGAGGCAACAAAGAGACCAAAGATAACCCTGAAGGAGCTGCAAAGCTACACAGCGGAGATTAGAGTATCTGTCCATAGGACCACTTTAAGCCGTACACTCCACAGAGCTGGGCTTTACGGAAGAGTGGCCAGAAAAAAGCCATTGCTTAAAGAAAACAATAAGCAAACACGTTTGGTGTTCGCCAAAAGGCATGTGGGAGACTCCCCAAACATATGGAAGAAGGTACTCTGGTCAGATGAAACTAAAATTGAGCTTTTTGGCTTTTCTTCTTTTTTTTCCTTATTTCTTGTTTGTTTCACAATAAAAAATATTTTGCATCTTCAAAGTGGTATGCATGTTGGTGTAAATGAAATGATACAAACCCCCCCAAAATTAATTTTAATTCCAGGTTGTAAGGCAACAAAATAGGAAAAATGCCTAGGGGGTGAATACTTTCACAAGCCACTGTAGCCATAAAAATACGTTTCACTGCTCATAAAGGCAGCTGCTTGGGTTTTAATACCTTATTCATCAGTGTCACATTGATCAGAAGATTTTGTAGTAAATGCCCAGTCAGGATGATATGCACAGATTTATATACCTGAACATTCTTATTCAGAAACCCTACTGTCCCTTTCTCTTCTCTTCTCTTGTCCCTCACTCCCACTCCTCTTTTCTCTCTCTGTCTGTCTTTCTCTCTCTTTCTCTCTCACTCTCATCACCATGTTAGCTGCTTCAAGCTCTCTCTGAGGCCTCTTACTGTCCCACCAGATAAGAACTACATTGATTGGTGTCTCCAAAGCCAATCAATCATTCAGATTGATCAGACATGGAGAGTAGGAATGGAGAAGGCGGGAAAAACTCTTGTATCACAGTGGAGTCATGTGAAGGTGGAATTATCGGAGGGTGTCCAACACAATCACCTGGTAGTTAATCAACATGCTTTCAACGCGTGGGCCACATCATGCATACAGTATATGCTAATGACCTTCATTCAACCTTCCCGTTGAAGACTCCCCATTACAATAGATTTTCAACTCCCCTTCCCCATTTTCTGCATAATGGGATGTCCCATTCTCCATTGTGATTCCACACGGGAGAGTCCATCTGTTCCCAAGAGGGGTTCTGCATGGTTACTTAGGCTCTATTGATTTGTCGAGTATTGTCGTTGTTTAGTGAGTAGGTCTGACTCGGAGTACGTCCTTTTCTCTTTGGCTGTGTACTTTGTGGTTATGGACAACATCTTACCCTCCCTATCACATCTTCAGAGGACGTCATATCCAGATGACCAAATTGCCCCAACGAGTAGATGTGAATACGTCCTCCTGTCCTCTTTGGCTGTGTGTCACATGCCTTCATAAGACGTCATATCCAGATGGGAAGAAAATAACAAGACAAAGTGAAGAGCGTCTCTGAATGTGACACACTTTATGTCTCCCTCCTGATTTAAACATGTCTCTGCTGCTATATCTGTGTCCATTCCATGTCAGAGCTCTGAGTGATATGGCGGAGAATATGCATTGGGCCCCAGAGATTATATAACGTGCTCAGAGCACATAGTCCGAGGCAAAATGGATTGCGACTCGTGAGTTTGTTTCAGTCAGAGCTCCACCTGGTCTCACATGATAACTGCCTGCGGCGACTAGGGCAGGGACTAGGAAAGATGCTACGTGGCTAAGCTAGATGACCTTCACCTTGCCTGAATGGAGAATGCAAAGAGAAAGTGACTTGTCATCTTGTATAGGGAACATTGTGATTATGAGAAATCTGATGGTTGTCTAAAGACAGATGGATAGACAGACAGTGCGTTGTGGAAGAGATGTGTGTGATGCGCGCGCGCACACACACACACCCCTACTCTCACACACACACACACACGCGCACACACACACACGCGCACACACACACACACACACACACACACACACACACACACACACACACACACACACACACACACACACACACACACACACACACAGACTCGCTTCACCCCCCTAACCGCATCACATCAACACTCAACATCATTGTCCAGCTAAATTATTTTACCCACATCATTTTACACTACAGCCTTTTCTGTGGGCAAATCAATCTCCCTGACATCATCAGAGCGGACGGAGGTGTGGTCCTCTGTAGCTCAGCTGGTAGAGCACGGCACTTGTAACGCCAAGGTAGTGGGTTCGATCCCCGGGACCACCCATACACAAAAATGTATGCACGCATGACTGTAAGTAGCTTTGGATAAAAGCGTCTGCTAAATGGCATATTATTATTATTATTATTATTAACACTAAATGGGATACTGGATCCTGGGGTTAATGGCTAGATGGCTGTCTAACGTAATCAGGGTGGGTGTCGGTCTCTTGATTTATATGCTGAATTAAGTGATCAGTATGGCAGGCTGACTGAGTGCTTGGTGCAGGCCTCTAGTCACTAGTTTGGGTGCGTGGGTATGGCATTACGGTAATGAGCTGTACCCATCAAATCAAAGAGGGAGAATCAGAGCTCCCTCTAGCCCAGCTTCGCTGCACCTGACCTGGGTTGGGGAGACTCATAGGGGGGTTTGGAGATTCGAGCAGTGGAGGTGGTCTGTGGTTGGTGTATGTTTGGTGGTTTACTGTGTATGGTGAGAATTTACACTGAACAAAAATAAAAACGCAACATGCAACAATTTCAAAGGTTTACTGAGTTACAGTTCATATAAGGAAATCAGTCAATTGAAATAAATTCATTAGGCCCTAATCTATGGATTTCACATGACTGGGAATACAGATCACAAAAAAGGTAGGGGCGTGGATCATTAAACCAGTCAGTATCTGGTGTGACCACCATTTGCCTCATGCAGCACGACACATATCCTTCACATAAAATTGATCAGGCTGTTGATTGTGACTTCTGGAATGTTGTCCCACTCCTCTTCAATGACTGTGCGAAGTTGCTGGATATTGGTGGTAACTGGAACACGCTGTCGTACACGTCGATCCAGAGCATCCCAAACATGCTCAATGGGTGACATTTCTGGTGAGTGTGCAGGCCTTAGAAGAACTGGGACATTTTCAGCTTCCAGAGAAATTGTGTGCAGATCCTTGTGACATGGGGCCGTGCATTATCATGTTGATGCTGAAACATGAGGTGATGGCGGCGGATGAACGGCATGACAATGGGCCTCAGGATCTTGTCACAGTATCTCTGGGCATTCAAATTGCCAATAAAATGCAATTGTGTTCGTTGTCCGTAGCTTATGCCTGCCCATACCATAACCCCAACGCCACTATGGGGCACTCTGTTCACAACGTTGACATCAACAAACCACTTTCCCACACGACGCCATACACGCTGTCTGCCATCTGTCCAGTAGAGTTGAAACCAGGATTCATCCGTGAAGAGCACACTTCTCCAGCGTGCCAGTGGCCATCGAAGGTGAGCATTTGCCCACTGAAGTCGGTTAGGACGCCAAACTGCCGTCAGGTCAAGACCTTGGTGAGGACGACGAGCACGCTGATGAGCTTCCCTGAGACGGTTTCTGACAGTTTGTGCAGAAATCCTTCGGTTGTGCAAACCCCCACAGTTTCATCAGCTGTCCGGGTGGCTGGTCTCAGACAATCCCGCAGGTGAAGAAGCCGGTAGTGGAGGTCCTGGGCTGGCATGGTTACACGTGGTCTGCGGTTGTGAGGCCGGTTGGATGTACTGCCAAATTCTCTAAAACGATGTTGGAGGTGGCTTACGGTAGAGAAATTAACATTATATTCTCTGGAAACAGCTATGGTGGACATTCCTGCAGTCAGCATGCCAATTGCACGCTCTCCTCAAATCTTGAGACATCTGTGGCACATTTTAGAGTGGCCTTTTATTGTTCCCAGCACAAGGTGCACCTGTGTAATGATCATGCAGTTTAATAAGCTTATTGATTTGCCACATCTGTCAGGTGGATGGATTATCTTGGGAAAGGAGAAATACTCACAACATTTTAGAGAAATAAGCTTTTTGTGCATATGGAACATTTCCGGGATCTTTTATTTCAGCTCTTGGAACATGGGACCAACACTTTACATGTTGCGTTTATATTTTTGGTCAGTGTAGTTAAAGGTGTGGTGTTTTAGAAAGAGAAAGCCCATGTAGGCAGATACATCTTGGTGAACTGTCTCATTTGTACCGTGTGTGTGTTTCAGTGTTTTTTTTGTATTGTGTTTTTGTATGTGCGTCAGGTCTGTCATTGTCTCTGTGAGAGAGAGTGTGTCTGTGTTGTGTGTGTCTGTGTGTGTGTGTGTGTGTGTTGTCAAGGGGTTTGTGAATAACTGCGTGCTGATCCAGCTCAGATGGCGTGAGTGTGACAGCTGTTTGGATTGGGCTTTTTGTCACTGGCAGCTTGCCGTAGTCATTCATCTGCTGGGTGCTTGCTTAATCTCTCTTTTTCTCTCTCTCTCTTTTTCTCTGTCTTTCTCTCTCTCACTCAATATGTCTTTCTCTCCACCCCTCTCTCTTTCCCTCTTACACCTCTCTCTCTTTCTCTCCCTCTTTCTTTCTTTCTCGCTCTCTTTCTCTCATTCTTAATGCACCACATCTTACAGTCACACGTTCAACACATATCCCATCTCCAGGCAACATGCACCCACCCACGTTCACCTCATCGCTCTCTGCCACCCTTTCAGACCTCATGTAACCCACCTAGAACCTAGCCTACCCCCCTCCTAGCTGACTTGGTTTGACCCAAAATGACAGTCCTCCAGTCAAATCTATTTCCTGGAACGGACCATTTCATTTTACAACAGGGTTTATTAATGGTGGTGGTTTTAGCAATTAAGTGAGGTCTCTGTCAGAATGTTAATGGCTGATTTGGCTGTAAGCACAGAGGTTAAAGGGGGTCAAATCACAGATTAAATGTGTAAGAAGGAGAGAGTTCAGACAAGAATATGACTTCCCTTGACCTTGTAATTAGAGGGAAGAATGTTGTTGTTTGATAGTGTGTGGTTTTTAATGATATTAAATGTAATGATATTCAACAACAAAAATATAAAGTGACCTTATGGATTTTAATATATTGTACAATCCAAAGGGATGAGACGACCCTTACAGAATCTAAAGTTTATTGATGTAGTTCTGATAGGAAATCTAGGTGATCGCTGACTGTGATTTGTGCACTACCACAAAATAATCATCCTTTTTCACCTGTTGAAGCGGTGACTTTATGCATCGATTTGACCTTTGACCTGAAGTGGGGATAGAAAGGTGAAGGTAGCTCATGTTGTTTTATGGTTGGCTGTGTTGCAGGGCAAGTTTATCTTGTGCTGTTGACAGAAGGAATAATACATCTATTGAGACAGGTGGCTGATGTTCAACTGCAGCAAAATGTATCTTATTACAGATACTGTAGAGCTTTTTATGCCTCCTAGCTCTGTGCAACACACACGAGCGCACGCACGCACGCACACACACACACACACACACACACACACACACACACACACACACACACACACACACACACACACACACACACACACACACACACACACACACACACACACACACACACACACACACACACTCACACACACACACAGTATGAGGGATGTGCCACTGTTGCACTGTTTAACACCACCATTAACAAACCACCATTTTCACATAGATTCCAAGAACAGCCTGCGTGGCACTAAGTCATGCTTCTTTCTCCTCCAATCATTCTGAGGAATTGAAACAGTCTCCGCCACAGTAGTGGATGATGTAGAGGGCATTCCATATATTAGGCCTACTCTTCTTCCAAAGGCGGGAGAGAAATATGCTTATTTATGAGGAGTCAGTTAGTAACTGGTCTTTGTCCTTGTGTTCTGCCTGATGAACTGATTAATGCTCGACTCATGAGCTAGTGAATGAGGAGGGGAATCAGGGGAGGAGGCTCATTTGCCATCCATACAGTATTGC
>NW_028161431.1:0-5000 GCF_964263955.1 Coregonus lavaretus
TTACAGAAGCCAAGCAGGTAAACATACAAACAATACTCACTAACTGGATTAGTTATTGTCTGTTTTGTTCACTGCCTCTGTTATGGTAGAGGACAGTTTGACTGCATCACTACTGGTCTTTGTGAGAGGTGTTGACGTGTTGAAAGCACCGAGATGTCTGTCCAAACGACTGACACACAGCTCAGACACCCACGCATACCCCTACAAGACATGCTCTTCACAGTCCCCAAGTCCAGGACCGACTCCGGGAAACACACAGTGCTACACAGAGCCATGACTACATGGAACTCGAATTCCACATCAAGTAACTGATGCACGCAGTAAAATCAGATTTTAAAAAAACCCAGATAAAACGACACCTTATACAACAATGCGGACTGTGAGGAGACACACACACAGGCACACTCACGCATGCACACACACTCTACACTCACATACACTGTGGTATTGTTCTATGTTAATATTGTACATGTTGTATTGTGGATAAGTAGTGGTGTAGTAATGTTATTTGATATACTGTTTTATTTGTCTTTTTTGTTTTGTTTTTGTGTGTGATGTGCCTTAATGTGTTTGGACCCCAGGAAGAGTAGCTGCTGCCTTGGCAGGAACTAATGGGGATCCATAATAAACCCCAGGAAGAGTAGCTGCTGCCTTGGCAGGAACTAATGGGGATCCATAATAAACCCCAGGAAGAGTAGCTGCTGCCTTGGCAGGAACTAATGGGGATCCATAATAAACCCCAGGAAGAGTAGCTGCTGCCTTGGCAGGAACTAATGGGGATCCATAATAAACCCCAGGAAGAGTAGCTGCTGCCTTGGCAGGAACTAATGGGGATCCATAATAAACCCCAGGAAGAGTAGCTGCTGCCTTGGCAGGAACTAATGGGGATCCATAATAAACCCCAGGAAGAGTAGCTGCTGCCTTGGCAGGAACTAATGGGGATCCTTAATAAACCCCAGGAAGAGTAGCTGCTGCCTTGACAGGAACTAATGGGGATCCTTAATAAACCCCAGGAAGAGTAGCTGCTGCCTTGACGGGAACTAATGGGGATCCATAATAAATAAATAAATACATAAAAATGGTATGAAACGATTAGACAGTACTTTTTAAAAATTGTTTTTATCAAATGTTGTTATCTCAGTGGCAGGCCTAGACTTGTTGGTACGAGGCCAGATCAGAGAGGGTGGTCATGTTTTCATAAGAGCTTGGTTACTTTAGCCGTTAGCAGCAGTCAGACAGCCACAAACTATTAATAGATAGAAAGGTTTCACTAGAACAATGGTCTGATGACTCTCTGAGAAGCAGGAAGTGCGTCATGTCTGCAGGGGGGGAACAGTCTATGGGGCCCCATTAGGAAGGCACTAGCAGCATTCAACACACACACACACACACACACACACACACACACACACACACAGTACTTTAACTTTATCTCAATATCATTTCTGGGTAACAATTAAGTAATTAAGTTAACCTTAGCAAATAGCAATTTCGCAAGCAATAATTTTGCTAGGACTGTCTGGGAGTGGTCTGATTAAGGAGGGGAAAACTGAAAACTAGCTGTTATTGGCAGAGAGGTTTGGAACACCCTTTGAATAAGTTGTCCTCGATAGGCCTGAGCTCTGACGCCTGTTCATGGTTTCATGACTATCTTACTGACAGAACTAAGGGCCATCGTGATTGATGGGGTTAAGTCTGAATTTGTATACTATTTATATAAACACCATTGGTCAATATGTTAACAATTTTTTAACGTAATCTTTGTGCGGATGATACTATTATGTATGTTATTGGCCCGTCTGTTGATCTGGCTGTGTCAAAACTACAGTCAGATTTTATAGATATGCAGGTATCCCTTGCTGAAGCACATTGTGTGTTTGCATGTGATGTCACCAGGCAGGCCAAAACTCCATCCCACCAAAACAGGCAGAAATTTCCTAAAAGGGAATTATCATCTTTTTCACAATTTCACAGTATTATTCCAACCTCATAGTGTGGAAGTATATATACACAACACAGGAAAATCACGTTTTTGACTGTGCTGGGACTTTAACCTGTTAACCAGTGACCGGGCCGAACCGATTTGGAGAAAGCGCAAGGGCTGTAATTCAATCACTCATTTTGCTTATTTTGGACTGAATGGTCTTTCCTCTTTCTCTAACCATATCTTCCTCTCTGAAATAGTCTGATGATGAATAGCCACGGAGGGAGAGGAAGCGAAAAAGAGCTTTCAGCTATAGTACCAGTCAAAAGTTTGGACACACCTACTCATTCAAGGGTTTTTCTTTATTTTTACTATTTTCTACATTGTAGAATAATAGTGAAGAAATCAAAACTATGAAATAACACATGGAATCATGTAGTAACCAAAAAAGTGTTAAAATATATTTTATATTTGAGATTCTTCAAAGTAGCCACCCTTTGCCTTGATGACAGCTTTGCACACTCTTGGCATTCTCTCAATCAGCTTCACCTGGAATGCTTTTCCAACAGTCTTGAAGGAGTTCCCACATATGCTGAGCACTTGTTGGCTGCTTTTCCTTCACTCAGCGGTCCAACTCATCCCAAACCATCTCAATTGGGTTGAGGTCGGGTGATTGTGGAGGCCATCTGATGCAGCACTCCATCACTCTCCTTGGTCAAATAGCCCTTACACAGCCTGGAGGTGTGTTTTGGGTCATTGTCCTGTTGTAAAACAAATTATAGTCCCACTAAGCGCAAACCAGATGGGATGGGCTTTCGCTGCAGAATGCTGTGGTAGCCATGCTGGTTAAGTGTGCCTTGAATTCTAAATAAAGCACTGACTGTATCACCAGCAAAGCACCCCCACAACATCACACCTCCTCCTCCATGCTTCATGGTGGGAACCACACATGCAAAGATCATCCTTTCACCTACTCTGCGTCTCACAAAGACACGGTGGTTGGAACCAAAAATCTCAAATTTGGACTCATCAGACCAATGTCCATTGCTCGTGTTTCTTGGCCCAAGCAGGTCTCTTCTTAATATTGGTGTCCTTTAGTAGTGGTTTCTTTGCAGCAATTTGACCATGAAGGCGTGATTAACGCGGTCTCCTCTGAACAGTTGATGTTGTCTGTTACTTGAACTCTGTGAATAATGAACTTATCCTCTGCAGCAGAGGTAACTCTGGGTCTTCCTTTCCTGGGGCGGTTCTCATGAGAGCCAGTTTCATCACAGCGCTTGATGTTTTTTGCTACTGCACTTGAAGAAACTTTCAAAGTTCTTGAAATGTTCCGTATTGACTGACCTTCATGTCTTAAAGTAATGTTGGACTGTCATTTCTCTTTCGTTATTTGAGCTGTTCTTGCCATAATATGGACTTGGTCTTTTACCAAATAGGGCTATCTTCTGTACACAACTGATTGGCTCAAACTATTAAGAAGGAAAGAAATTCAACAAATTAACTTTTAACAAGGCACACCTGTTAATTGAAATGCATTCCAGGTGACTACCTCATGAAGCTGGTTGAGAGAATGCCAAGTGTGCAAAGCTGTCATCAAGGCAAAGGGTGGCTACTTTGAAGAATCTCAAATATATAATACATTTAGATTTGTGTAACACTTTTTTGGTTACTACATGATTCCATATGTGTTATTTCATAGTTTTGATGTCTTCACTATTATTCTACAATGTATAAAATAGTAAAAAATAAAGAAAAACCCTTGAATGAGTAGGTGTGTCCAATCTTTTGACTGGTACTGTATATCCTGAATTGGTCTTTAGAATTCCCTTTAGTTAGATATTAATGTTTAAGAGTTTGTCACGACCGTCTTGAAAGGGAGCAGACCAATACGCAGCGCGTTGAGTGAACATGATGACTTTAATTAGTAAAGCACGTCAATACAAAACAAAAGACGATAGTGAAGTCCAACAGTGATACAGACTAACAGCAACACGGAAACAATAACCCACAAAACAAAGGAGAAAACACACAGAATATATATGGCTCCCAATCAGAGATAACGAGCCGACAGCTGACACTCGTTACCTCCGATTGGGAGTCATAGACCAATCACCATAGACACAAACAAAATGAAACTCAACCATCCCCAACACCACCAAATGAAATACACCCAAACACAAGAAAATGAACAACCCTGGCTCAATTATAAAGTCCATAGAGCCAGAGTGTCACAGTACCCCCCCCTAAAGGTGCGAACTCCGGGCGCACCAACATCAGGACTAGGGGAGGGTCTGGGTGGGCGTCTGTCCACGGTGGCGGCTCTGGCCCCGGTCGTGATCCCCACCCCACCACAGTCACAACCTGCTTCGGTAGCCTCCTCCCAATGACCACCCTCCAACTAACCCCACCTGGACTAAGGGGCAACACCGGACTAAGGGGCAGCATCGGCCTAAGGGGCAGCACCGGGATAAGGGGCAGCACCGGGATAAGGGGCAGCACCGGGACAAGGGGCAGCACCGGGCTAAGGGGCAGCACCGGACTAAGGGGCAGCACCGGACTACGGGGCAGCACCGGGCTAAGGGACAGTACCTGACTAAGGGGCAGCACCGGACTAAGGGGCAGTACCAGGCTGAATGGCGGATCCCGGCTGGTCGGCTCTGGCGGATCCCGGCTGGACGGCTCTGGCGGATCCCGGCTGGACGGCTCTGGCGGATCCCGGCTGGACGGCTCTGGCGGATCCCGGCTGGACGGCTCTGGCGGATCCCGGCTGGACGGCTCTGGCGGATCCCGGCTGGACGGCTCTGGCGGATCCCGGCTGGACGGCTCTGGCGGATCCCGGCTGGACGGCTCTGGCGGATCCCGGCTGGACGGCTCTGGCGGATCCCGGCTGGACGGCTCTGGCGGATCCCGGTTGGACGGCTCTGGCGGATCCCGGCTGGACGGCTCTGGCGGATCCCGGCGGGACGGCTCTGGCGGATCCAGGCTGGACGGCTCTGGCGGATCCTGGCGGGACGGCTCTGGCGGATCCAGGCTGGACGGCTCTGGCGGATCCTGGCTGGACGGCTCTGGCGGATCC
>NW_028161431.1:7500-11730 GCF_964263955.1 Coregonus lavaretus
AACACCCACACTATATTATTTCACAGAAGTGGTCAGCTGGTTTTCAGAGGGATCGTGTTATGGCTGTTTTCTGTTGAATAGCCTTTTCCTGTTATAGTCCAGGCTATCTGACAAGGCATCAGGACTGTGTTATAGTCCAGGCTATCTGACAAGGCATCAGGATATACATTGCCTTCAGAAAGTATTCACACCCCTTGACTTATTCCATATTTTGTGTTACATCCTGAATTTAAAATGGATTAAATTGAGATTTTTTTTTGTCACTGGCCTACAAAAAATACCCCATAATGTCAAAGTGGAATTATGTTTTTAGAAATGTTTAAAAATGAATTACAAATGAAAAGCTGAAAGGTCTTGAGTCAATAAGTATTCAACCCCTTTGTTATGGCAAGCCTACATTTGTTCAGTAGTAAACCTTTTACTGAACAAGTCACATAATACGTTGCATGGACTCACTATGTGTGCAATAATAGTGTTTGACATGATTTTTGAATGACTACCTCATCTCTGTACCCCACATATACAATTATCTGTTAAGGTCCCTTAGTCGAGCAGTGAATTTCAAACATAGATTGAACCACAAAGACCAGGGAGGTTTTCCAATGCCTCATAAAGAAGGGCACCTATTGGTAGATGGGTAAAAAAACAAAACAAACAGACATGGAATATCCCTTTGATCCTGGTGAAGGTATTAATTACACTTTGGATGGTGTGTCAATAGACGAAGTCACTACAAAGATACAGGTGTCTTTCCTAACTCAGTTGCTGGTGAGGAAGGAAACCGCTCAGGGAGTTCACCATGAGGCCAATGGTGACTTAAAAACAGTTACATAGTTTAATGGCTGTGATAGGAGAAAACTGAGGATGGATCAACAACATTGTAGTTACTCCACAATACTAACCTAACTGACAGAGTGAAAAGAAGGTAGCCTTTACAGAATACAAATATTCAAAAACACGCATCCTGTTTGCAACAAGGCACTAAAGTAATACTGCAATAAATGTGGCAAGACAATTCACTTTATGTCCTGAATACAAAGTGTTATGTTTGGGCAAGTCCAACACAACACATCACTGAGTACCACTCTCCATATTTTCAAGCCAAGTGGTGGCTGCATCATGTTATGGGTATGCTTGTAATCGTTAAGGACTGGGGAGTTTTTCAGGATAAAAAAGAAACGGAATGGAGCTAAGTACAGGCAAAATCCTAGAGGGAAAACCTGGTTCAGTCTGCTTTCCACAATACACTGGGAGCTGAATTCACCTTCAGCGGGACAATAACCTAAAACACAAGGCCAAATATACACTGGAGTTGCTTACCAAGAAGACAGTGAATGTTCCTGAGTGGCCAAGTTAAAGTTTTGACTTAAATCTACTTGAAATCTATGGCAAGACCTGAAAATGGTTACCTAGCTATGATCAACAACCAATTTGACAGAGCTTGAACAATTTTGAAAATAATAATGGGCAAATGTTGCACAATCCAGGTGTGGGAAAGAGGGGGGGGGGGGTCTTCTCCGGACAAGGTGTTTTCCGGATGCCCCAAACAATCGGAAAGGGGATTCATCAGAGAAAATGACTTTACCCCAGTCCTCAGCAGTCCAATCCCTGTACCTTTTGCAGAATATCAGTCTGTCCCTGATGTTTTTCCTGGAGAGAAGTGGCTTCTTTGCTGCCCTTCTTACACCAGGCCATCCTCCAAAAGTCTTCGCCTCACTGTGCGTGCAGATGCACTCACACCTGCCTGCTGCCATTCCTGAGCAAGCTCTGCACTGGTGGTGCCCTGATCCCGCAGCTGAATCAACTTTAGGAGACGGTCCTGGCGCTTGCTGTACTTTCTTGGGCTCCCTGAAGCCGCCTTCACAACAATTGAACCTCTCTCCTTGAAGTTCTTGATGATCCGATAAATGGTTGATTTAGGTGCAATCTTACTAGCAGCAATATCCTTGCCTGTGAAGCCCTTTTTGTACAAAGCAATGATGACGGCACGTGTTTCCTTGCAGGTAACCATGGTTAACACGAGGAAGAACAATGATTTCAAGCACCACCCTCCTTCCAGTCTGTTATTCTAACTCAATCAGCATGACAGAGTGATCTCCAGCCTTGTCCTCGTCAACACTCTCACCTGTGTTAACGAGAGAATCACTGACATGATGGCAGCTGGTCCTTTTGGGGGATTAAGTTCATTTTCATGGCAAAGAGGGACTTTGCAATTAATTGCAATTCATCTGATCACTCTTCATGACATTCTGGAGTATATGCAAATTGCCATCATCAAAACTGAGGCAGCAGACTTTGTGAAAATTAGTATTGGTATCATTCTGAAAACCTTTGACCACGACTGTACATAGGGCAGCAGCCTGTAAGGTACAGGGTATATACCCTCTGGTAGTGATTTCCCTGTACAAATGGCTGTTATGTGTGTGTGTGAGTGGGCATGTGATATCAGTTACATGTGTGACAGATTATTGAAAGCCATTTCTAAGGGAAAGTAAGGTTTCGTCCCAAATGCACCATATTCCCTATGTAGTGTTCTACTTTTAATGGGCCCTGGTCAAAAGTAGGGCACTATGAAGGGAACAGGGTGCCAATTGGGACGCAGAATAGAACATTTGGTTTGTAAAAATTAAAAATCCATTGTTAGCCCCTCGCAGGCAGCTATCTAAAGACTTCACTGGCTCAGAGGTTTATATAATGAATCAGAACCCATTTCCTTTGGAACGGGAACATCTGTCAAAATGGCCACTCTGCAATATCCAGATGTGCTTTCCAATACATTGTGCTTTAAAGCAAATCAATCAGTCATAATCAATGTGTTAATATCAATAGTATGGGGAAGCTTTTAGCAGGATATTGGCTATGCTGTTAAGTCCCTTCCCTCTCCAGATGGATGAATGAACTCTCTGGTGTAATTACTGTAGTGAACACACATTCTCACACACACACACACACACACACACACACACACACACACACACACACACTTCTTCACTCCATGAGATCAGGAAAGCTTGCCCAACATTCAGAAGGCTGTTCAGTCAAAGTGGAAAACCTCCATCTCTTTCCTTTTCCATCTTCCTCTCTCCATCTCACTCTTTTCCCTCCTCTCCCTCCCTTTCTCGCTTCTTTCCCCCCCTCCATCTCTTTCCTTTTCCATCTTCCTCTCTCCATCTCACTCTTTTCCCTCCTCTCCCTCCCTTTCTCGCTTCCTCCCCCCCCCCCCCCCCCCCCCCTCCATCTTCCTCTTCCCCCTTCTTCATCTCTCTCAGAAATGTTTTGAGAAATGAAACATGCTTTGAATCAGGAAGCAGCCAACCAGTTAGATGCGCTGAGGAGTGGGGCAATAGTGTGCCAGCCACGCACTTCCAGAATCTCTCTTCCCTTCTTACAATATTCTCCTCTGAAATATCCCAGAGGCCTCCACTCTAAATGGAACCCCGGAGTCACAGATGGGGTGATAGTGGTAGGAGGCGGTGGCCGGTGCTGAGGTGCATGTTGGGATGCATAAGGGATTTAGGTACTGTGATGCTCGATGTGATGCTTCCTACTTTGTGACCAATTTATAGTGTGACACATCCTCTGGAGTTCTCTCTCTCTCCTCTACTCTCTCTCTCTCTCATCTCTCCTCTATCTCTCTCTGTAACTGTCATACAGATAATTTTCTCTAAGCCTGGGTTCTGATGTATCCTGTAGTCAAGCGTGGGTTGACTCATAACCCGCGGTTATATCCGCGGGGCGGGCAGTTTTAGGGTCATGAAATATTGTGTGGAGGAAGGGCGGGTGGGTGGGCGGTCGGGTTGAATAAAGACAAAACATTACCTTAAAAAAATCCATAAATGTATAATTCTTGTGCGATTTATATAGGCTACATTGAGGAGTTTCTTTCATTATTGTAGGCTATCTGGCATTAGCACGTGGCCTATGCTTCAGGGCCTAACTGTACTTGCCCCAAATAGCCTACATGCCAATCAGCCAAATGCGTTGGTGAGCGGGCAGAAAAAGTTTGCGTCGATCTACAGAGGCAAAAAAGGACAATGTGGTGAGTTTAAATGAGTAAGAGAAAAGCTGTGAAGTGGAGAGTTGAAGATAAAGCGTAGGGAGGACAGAACAGTGATGTTTGGGGAAAGATTTGGTGAAGTGGTTAAACAGGATGATAGCAGTGCCAGCTGTGTGATGTGTGACGATTGTGAGGCTCTGTAACAAATTCGACAGTCACAAAATGGGGACTTC
>NW_028161430.1:0-23824 GCF_964263955.1 Coregonus lavaretus
GAACGCATCTCTTCACAGAATAGCCACAACTGCACAAAATCATATGAATCACGCTCCAGATGTTCTACACTATGCATAGACCTAGTAATGATAGACAGTATGATAACTACAATGGTACCAATGGATGATAGTTTCTACTGAATACAGAGACGCTAATGAGCGTTGTACATGGTATGTAGCAGGGTAATCTTCGGATGGGATGTGCCTCTTCCTGTCATACCGTCGCATTAACATGACCCAGTGGTCGCAGCAGGCTTAAATGAAGATGAGGGTCTGTGTAGGATAGCTCTCTAATGGGAGTAATGACATAAAGTATAGAGCCATACATACAGTGAGGGGAAAAAAGGATTTGATCTACTGCTGATTTTGTACGTTTGCCCACTGACAAAGACATGATCAGTCTATAATTTTAATGGTAGGTTTATTTGAACAGTGAGAGACAGAATAACAACAGAAAAATCCAGAAAAACGCATGTCAAAAATGTTATGAATTTATTTGCATTTTAATGAGGGAAATAAGTATTTGACCCCTCTGCAAAACATGACTTAGTACTTGGTGGCAAAACCCTTGTTGGCAATCAAAGGTCAGACTTTTCTTGTAGTTGGCCACCAGGTTTTCACACATCTCAGGAGGGATTTTGTCCCACTGCTCTTTGCAGATCTTCTCCAAGTCATTAAGGTTTCGAGCCTGACATTTGGCAACTCGAACCTTCAGCTTTCTCCACAGATTTTCTATGGGATTAAGGTCTGGAGACTGGCTAGGCCCCTCCAGGACCTTAATGTGCTTCTTCTTGAGCCTCTCCTTTGTTGCCTTGGCCGTGTGTTTTGGGTCATTGTCATGCTGGAATAGCCATCCATGACCCATTTTCAATGCCCTGGCTGAGGGAAGGAGGTTCTCACCCAAGATTTGACGGTACATGGCGCCGTCCATTGTCCCTTTGATGCAGATAAGTTGTCCTGTCCCTTTAGCAGAAAAACACCCCCAAAGCATAATGTTTCCACCTCCATGTTTGACGGTGGGGATGGTGTTCTTGGGGTCATAGGCAGCATTCCTCCTCCAAACACAGCGAGTTGAGTTGATGCCAAAGAGCTCGATTTTGGTCTCATCTGACCACAACACTTTCACCCAGTTCTCCTCTGAATCATTCAGATGTTCATTGGCAAACTTCAGATGGGCCTGTATATGTGCTTTCTTGAGCAGGGGGACCTTGCGGGCGCTGCAGGATTTCAGTCCTTCACAGCGTAGTGTGTTACCAATTGTTTTCTTGGTGACTATGGTCCCAGCTGCCTTGAGATCATTGACAAGATCCTCCCGTGTAGTTCTGGGCTGATTCCTCACCATACTCATGATCATTGCAACTCCACGAGGTGAGATCTTGCATGGAGCCCCAGGCCGAGGGAGATTGACAGTTATTTTGTGTTTCTTCCATTTGCGAATAATCGCACCAACTGTTGTCACCTTCTCACTAAGCTGCTTGGCGATGGTCTTGTAGCCCATTCCAGCCTTGTGTAGGTCTAAAACCTTGTCCCTGACATCCTTGGAGAGCTCTTTGGTCTTGGCCATGGGGGAGAGTTTGGAATCTGATTGATTGATTGCTTCTGTGGACAGGTGTCTTTTATACAGGTAACAAGCTGATATTAGGAGCACTACCTTTAAGAATGTGCTCCTAATCTCAGCTCGTTACCTGTATAAAAGACACCTGGGAGCCAGAAATCTTTCTGATTGAGAGGGGGTCAAATACTTATTTCCCTCATTAAAATGCCAATCAATTTATAAAAAATTTTACATGCGTTTTTCTGGATTTTTTTGTTGTTATTCTGTCTCTCACTGTTCAAATAAACCTACCATTAAAATTATAGACTGATCATTTCTTTGTCAGTGGGCAAACGTACAAAATCAGCAGGGGATCAAATACTTTTTTCCCTCACTGTACCATGAAGCACTGCTGTTCCTCTCTGTGCAATAATGGACCTAGAGAGTATTAACCCCGAGGTCAAATCCCTCAAGAGTAAATACATATTGATATGACAGATGTGTATTAAATTCTCTTCCACCGCTTTTCCTCCCGCAGTTCTAACTACCCATTGGAGCAGCAGGTTCTATACAGTCGCATTAAGGCCTCTATATACTCGCTACCTGACAATGTGCTGAGGCTCGGAACGTAACGTATGTTCCGCTGTACGTTAGACCTGAGAGGTAAATTAATATGCAAAACACCTTTCAGTTCAATCAGAAGTGCAGGGGGGCCGTTGAACGGGGAAGGTTGTTGCCAGGGGGCTTGTGGGAGATTACAATTAAGCCGTCACAGGCAGAGTCAAGGGCACCCTCTTCAAACCTTTCCCTCATTAATTGGGATTTTTTTTGGGGGGGGGGGAACCTCTGTCTGCGCGGCAGCCTCAGGTTCAAGTGTTGTCAGTGAATGACAGAGGCACTCCACGGCCTCTCCAGCGCCCCGGCTGAGAAGATGAGTTTGTGACAAAACGTGATCAACAGCCCAGGGGTCACGACAAAGAGGCTAATCACTCACACACACAATCCTCTCCAACCCAATCCAACCACACACACTACACAGCACACACACACACACACACAGAAACACACACACACACACACACTCAAACTTTAGAACAGGGCTGACGTGTCTCTCAAGCAGCAGAGCAAGCCTGAGCATCCCACATAGTCTCTCATTCAGAGAGCACACACAAAACACCCCCTCCAGTTCAGTATTCATGTGTGTGATTCTGTATTAATCAGTATGAGAGAGGCATTAGCAACCACTGCCGTGTTCATGTGCAGGGGGAAATCAGGGTTTGTGATGTGTTCTGGATGAAGACGGAGACGTGGAATAGGATGAGTTTCAAATGGATAAAAATAGGTTTCGAAAGAAGGTGAGGCAGACAACTCAGTTTGTTGGAGTATATCACTGTATGTTCTATGCCAAGTTGTATGAACTTCTATTATAATGTAACTCATATTTTGTTCCTCAGTTTTGTCAACTCGATTTTTTTTGTTGATCAGACCTAACTCAAAAGATTAAGGCAGTGTGAAGTGGCCATTTAAAGGGGAAGTATGCCCAGTCGTGAAATCCATAGATTAGGACCTTTATTTCAATTTACTGATTCCCTTATATGAACTGTAACTCAGTAAAATCTTTGAAATTGTTGCATGTTGCGTTTATATTTTTGTTCAGTATACATTCAAAGAGTGAAATAAGAGTGAAGTGGCCATTTAAAGGGTAAGTCTTGGCCTCTTGTTGGGGAGAGCCATTAAAGCAGGCTAGCTCACAGCGATATGGGAGCTATTAAACCTGTGCTAAATGACTTAAAGGAATTGCCTTTTGCCGTGACTTAAAGTTCCTTGGCATTGTCCCAAAAGGTAAGCGATGAATGAGATTCAGATTGCCTTACCCGGCGCTGAGTTTAGCCAGCCAGCCCAAAGCACTACAACTCCCATGCTCCTGTGCAAGAGAGCAAGAAGTAGGACACAAGCCTTTAATACCAAGAGGAGAAATGATTGTGATACAAAGAAGAATACAAAAATCACAGGGAATCGTTGCATATCAAATGTTTTATTGAAGTTGAATACTAACGTAACATGGACAACTGAAACGGAATGTGAAATTATGCAAACCACCCCCAGATCGGCCATTGTTCAGTACAGAACAAACAGGGCTTTCTCTCGTACTAATTGTGTTGCATTTAGACTGTTGAATGAGAGCCAACTGGAGTTCTGACAAGTATATTGCCATGGTGTACTACTAGACTAAGATACAGCTCACAGCTTATGTGACCAAGTCATAGTGGGGGGGGGGGAGAGAGAGAGAGAGAGAGAGAGAGGGGGGGGAGAGAGAGAGAGGGGGGAGAGAGAGAGAGAGAGAGAGAGAGAGAGAGAGAGAGGGAGAGAGAGAGAGAGAGAGAGAGAGAGAGAGAGAGAGAGAGAGAGAGAGAGAGAACATTGACTACTTCCACATGTTAAAATAGAGGACCAATAGAGTTCACCTTAAGGTCGTCTCCTGGAACCTGATACTGCTTCAAGAAATGCGATCAGCCTCTAGTGGTGACACACAAATTGAGCCTCACCTTTTTTAGGGTATCAGATGTGTATTTTCTTACCTCCAGAGAGTGAACACATGGCCCTCTTGAACACAATCCTACTTTCCCACCCTCAAAATAAGTTTGGAAGAAAACCAAAGCCTTTAATTTATTACACTTTAAACAATCATATTCTATTTTTCCCAGCTTGTTGTCTCACAATAATACTGTTTCCAGCTGTGAACTTTTAAAATTAGATTGTTATTTTCCTCCCACCTTCTCTAGACTGCTTTGGTACGGCCGCACCGTCAACTGAACCCTCCAGCGAAGACGAGGAGAGGCAGCAGCAGTAATACAGGCCATTCTAATCCATCATATTTCCACCTATAGCAACCAACAACAAATGCTACATGTCTCTCTAGGCACTCCTATGATTCATTTTGACTTTTTTTCTGAATGTTAATTCCATGACCTCCTCCTGAAATAAAGATAACTTATTTTTCTCCTCCGCTGCCACAGAAGCAATGGTCCTCCAGGCACAAATTGACTTCACACAAGCACTTCCAGGCTCGGTGAATGACATGGGGCCCGTTATAAATAACCCCCTCCATCAACGACGGATCGCTTTAGAGCAGCATCTTCCTGTCAGCGAGCACTCCCAGGCACAGAGGGAAGGAGTGAAAGGAAGAACGACAGAAAACTGCTACACACCGAAGAACATGGAGATAACAAACCGGGTTTCAACGGCCCAACATGAAGAGCCAGAGGCGGGTTTCCCAGAAGGCTGTGCTTCTCGCCCACAGATCTCTTTCTCTCCCCATCACTGGTCAGAAGGCAAAGCAGGGGTGTCTGTCTCTTTGCCCGCTCGATACATGTTGACGTGTGTGGACCCCGCTCGGCCGGATCATTCCCAGATGTGCATTCTGCCAATTCTTGATTGATGACTCATTGATTGCAGCGCTGCCCCATTCCCTATTTAACCTCATTAAGCATCCGGCTATGATTATCCGGCTTCGGAATTACAATAACATCTCTGTTTGCCAAGCACGGAGGCCATAAACATCTCCCTATAATCTGGGCTTGACAGAGACCGACGATGATTAACCGAATCAACACAAATTAATGGAACTAATACATCTCTGTGTGCGAAAGGCAAAGCGTCTCATTTGTCTATGCCAATGAAGATTTCAAATGGACTCTCTTTTTAATGCTCTAATTATGAGCTTTTCGCCTTGCAAATGGGCCTCAAACAAGCCTGTAGCTCCCCATACCCAATTACCATAAACAGCCCTGATGGCAAGCTTGAAACAAATTGTAATATTTAGTCCCTTACTAATAGGATTAAGTCATCTGAAATTCTCTTGAAGAAGTTCACAGCTGAAGAACTCAGTTTTTGATATCATCTTCCATTCCCAGGCAGATTTGTTATTTCTCATCCACTACTTGCCCTGACTGAATTCAGATCCAAACTTCTGGACAACCCTAAATGGTAAAAACATTACACCAATCTTTTAGAAGAGCCGGGACCTGGCCAGGACTAATAAACACATGCAGAAACTATTGGCCATCTGTGCTCCACATTTTCAGCAAAGGTTGAGAAAGCCAGGAGTATTCCTGGAGATGTTCCTTGTGTTCTTCGAGGCCACATGGGGGACACGAAAGGATTGGGTGAAAAGGTGCCGGCGCAATCTGGACACTTTTTTCACGAGATAATTTAGATTACAATCGGCAGTCAACAAGACGAACAATCCAAGAGAATCCACACGGTTTCAGTTCGCGACACCCCTTGTCATCCAAACAGTGTCGTGCTTCAGATCTTGGCTCTGCGATAGACGACCGACTTTGAGTATAATTGGACATGCAACTGATTACATTCACAGCTGAGAAAATAAAATGATGTCATAAAAGTTTACCCTGTGCGGTTTCATAAATCATTACTCCAAAACGGCGAGATCAGATTTAATGGAACGACGCTGATCGGGGAAAGGCCAAACATCACGTTTGGGAAGCATAAACTCCATCCACAACCAGGAAGTCATATTAGACGGGGCTGGATCTTGTTAAGTGATGTTTATGAGACAGAAAGGAGTAAAGAGAGAGAGGAAAAACCTCCATGATGAGAAAACAATCACGACGTGGAAGAGCTCAGGCATTAGGCTCCTGAGGGTTGGAGCGGTGTGGGTTGCTAGCTTCCACCCAGGTGTCCTTAGACAAAGCTATAATTTGGTCTCCTTCGAGGGCCACTTAGCCCCGTTGCCAAGGCTCAGCGACCTACTCCCCTGTCGGAGATCTTAATAAGATTCATGCAGGTGTCGCCACGGTTACACAGCTGCCTAGAGAGGCTAGGACAAATGAGCAGGGGAGTGTCATACACATCACCAGAGAGAGAGAGAGAGAGAGAGAGAGAGAGAGAGAGAGAGAGAGAGAGAGAGAGAGAGAGAGAGAGAGAGAGAGAGAGAGAGAGAGAGAGAGAGAGAGAGAGAGAGAGAGAGAGAGAGAGAGAGAGAGAGAGAGAGAGAGAGAGAGAGAGAGAGAGAGAAAGCAAAAGGGAGAGAGAAAGAGTCATGTAAGTCCTGAGTAGGCCTATACAAGAAAAATATGGAAAATATGATTATTTTCAAGGCACATATTCAAGGCCGAATTTGAGTAAAGTGGTTTTAAAAGATGACTAGCATTACCTTCGATCCTCAAAATAACATGTCCTATGAAAATAGAGTAGTAGCACCCAGCGTAGTCATACACAGCACTACACATCTCTTCCATGTGAAGGCTTGAACCTTCAAATTTAATGACCCACCACAGCAGATCCAAATATGTTGAACACATTTTTCAAGAGACTATTGATTTTCTTATTCCCCGTTTTATGTATGGCCGTGGTTAAATCTCAAGGTCAACTATTGACATTTTCTTTAATAAGATCCCTCATGGAACCTCATTTTCCCTCATCTCCAACGTTTTTCTCTCCTTTCCCAATGTCAGACGCCCATAGGGTAAAATGTATATGGATTTGTTTATACCCACTTTCCATTTATAGAGTCTACTGTGGGGGAGAATTCTGTTAAACACGAAAAACATAAATCAAAAAGGAAAAACATACAAAGTTGCCTTCTACTCGACGTGTCCTCTCTGAACAGGGTGGATCAGTTTGTTGTGATTTTTGCTCAGGCAGTAGAGAGGGCACCTATAAAATGAGGAAACGTGAACCGTGTAACGCAACCATAGAGAATGACAGAGGCCTCTAGTGGTCAAAAGACCGTATTAAGGCATCCGCACGCTTCCCAGCCGAAACTGTTCGGTAGAGTTTGTGCATATATTATGACGACATTTGGTGACGTTTCTGTTCGTTTTGGACTTCAGTGAGGGTTTTTTCGGGCTGTTTGGGCATGCACATTTTTTTCTGGAGGCAAGCCGAAGTTCGGAACCGAAGTCTACGCCCCTTCGTCGGTGATTGGTCAACAGTAGGGATTCTTAAATACAGAGAGACGACTCGTTTTCATGCTAATTTTTTCATAAAAAAATACTGCACCAAACATCTTAGTTAGATGTCAAATTGCGCGACTAAGTTCTCTTCAGCAAAAATGTCAAAATGAATGACCGATTTGAGTTATCTTAGATTAATTCTGACTATTTTGAGGAAGTGTATACTGGCTACGGCGTCTCAAAATGGACAAACAGTACTATTGCCGCTTTTTTTCTCATTTTTCAAGAGAAGGACTTTTAAGGGACATTGCGAGCAACACTCATTCAGGTAGCCGAGTTCGTCTAGGCGTCAGCCAAACTGAAGCATGCTGACACCTTTAGCATGGTCAGCGCCATTCAGGGCTTCCACCATTTTAATGTAGTCAACTATGTGGGACTTCAAACTTCATTGGCTGATCCCTCCTAGTGACCGTGTGGGAGTCATGTCCAACCGGGTCATCAGGAGGGATCAGCCAATCGTGAAGAAGAAAACTGACTACATCCTGTCACAGACGCCACAATGGCACAGATACAAATTCCTCTTTCTATCTCTATGAGCAACAGAGAGAGTTAAAAAACCTGTTAGTATCAGTTTAACCTCTGTTTGTTCTTAACACTACTACACAGATTACTGTGTACTTTTTTTATAAGAAACTACCAGATAAAAAGTGTATTGTAGGATACAGAGTCAACGACAGGTTTTCAATAACCTTCTCAGATACCGCACCTGTCATAGTGAACACGTTGACATTGTCATCAGACATCAGCCAGACATCCGCCTTCACTACAGTACCTCTAGTCCCATGTCTGTCTGTTGAGATAATGGGTTGATAGATAACATCTGACATATCCCCAGGGGGGCAGCTACTATGCACAGTCAGCTAAACAAAGCACTGTGACAAATAAATAACCATTGGTGAATTGCATTAAAGTAAACGACCCGTGTCATCATGTAACATTCTTGCTGTTCTCGAAGACGATTCAAGCTAGAATGTCTTTTCACTATAGATACTTTTTGGTATCTTGTTAGTTTTCTCTAAACAGGAGTGTGCTGGTTTCATCACGTGCACATTGAGTACATCTCGAGTCAATATCGCTCGCAGCGTGAACCTTGGAGGCACTAGAAAATCTGTGCTCTGTATACATAGACGGAAAATCCATGTAAGAGTTCCAATTAAGGTAATACAGCCAGATCAGGGGAAGTTGTTTTGGTTTGGCTTGTTCTTCCTCTGTCCGGCGCCCTCACCCTATCTCCACCAGAACAGCGTGTCACAGCACTTTTCCTGATGAGTCCGATGTGATCTGTCGTTCTCTCGTTCCCTCTCTCCCTCCAGAGTCACTCCATCACTGTTCTGACTGGCCCGGGGCTGTGACAGTGATGTGATGGGTCTCACAGACTGTCAACATGGATCTCTGCCTCTGGGACTGAGAGATACACACACAAACACAGATATGCACACATGCATGCTTACACACACACACATACACACACACACACAGACAGACAGTCACACACATTTTGACTGATCTGGGTCCAGTGAACTCCCAGGCCTGTCTGCCTAAGGTCACTCAATTCTGACACTGTGTTCCAGAAGGGGAAGCAGGCCAGCAATGGCATCCACTGTAGAGCACGTTGAAACACCTCGCTCAGCCTAAACATCACACAGAGTACACCTACAAATTGAAGATGAATACGCCCACCCACCTACCCATGCGCACACACACACACACACACACACACACACACACACACACACACACACACACACACACACACACACACACACACACACACACACACACAATCTCCATTTAATATGTCACACATACACACCCTGACTGTCTATCCCCCACTATCATATCTAGTTTGCCCCTGGACAATGATGGTGAATCCCTGCCACTCAGCTCCTCTCCTCCCCCATAGGACAGCATGTCAGCCAGAGATCTGAAAACACATTTTCAGCTCCACTGAACAATCGACTGGCCTGGCCGGCTGGCTGCTTGTCCCCGCTCTCGTCTCCCACCGGCTACAGCCCGCAAGGTCGGAGAGACAGGGAGATAAATCCATACTCTTCTGGCATGGCAGACTAAGACTCAACTCCTGTTTTCCCCTACTATCTTCCCTTTGTTCTTTATTTCTCTGCCTCTCAGCCTTTTTAGCAGGGTGACTCTGGCTAGACGTGTTATAGTACAGGCAGATGGATTGTGGCCACAGAGAGATTGTGTAGACACCTCTATGCTGTAAGGCTCATTGTACAAAGACACAGTCTACAGCTAGTGCACAGTCATAAAACCAGGGGCACATAAACCCCCCCCCCCCCCATATTCTAAAATTGAAGTTGGCGGTGATCGCTCGACATGAGGCATCTTTCCAGCGCCATGAAGCCGTTCTCAGGCGACAGGAGGAGCTGATGGCTAGTCATTCTCAACTCCTGGCCGAGATGATGAGTTCCCTCCGCCAGCTCTTTGAACGCCTCCCTGGTCCTTCCCCTTACTCCAGGTCACCCCTCAGTGACGACAGGCCTTCTCCATTGGCGGAGCCCCGACTACCACCTCCCAAGCCCTTTTCTGGGGATCCAAGCTCTTGCCAGGGTTTCCTCACCCAATGCTCCCTCACCTTCGAGCTCCAACCCTCAAGTTTTCCCACAGACCGTTCCAAGATTGCCTACATCATTACCCTTCTTTCAGACAAGGCGCTCTCCTGGGCCTCTGCGGTGTGGCAGTCCCAGGAGGCCTGTTGTGACTCCTACGCTGCATTTGTAGAAGAGTTCAAGCGGGTGTTCGATCATCCTGTCAGTGGGCGGGAAGCTTCCAAGCGCCTACTGTCTCTCCGTCAGGGTCCCCAAAGCACGGCAGATTTTGCCATTGAATTCCGGACCATAGCAGCAAGGAGCGGATGGAATGATGAAGCGCTGAGGGTCTGTTTTCAGGGAGGGTTATCTGAGCCCCTTCAGGATGAGTTAGCTACCCGAGAACCAGCTGGGGATCTCGAGTCCCTCATAGCCTTGGCCATCCGCCTGGACAATCGTCTAAGAGAGCGGAGAACGGCTCGCCGCCAGGTGTCTCAGTCCCAAGTTCCTCTGAGCAGCTCTGTTTCTCCTGTTTGGGCTCCGTCATTCAGAGCTTCCCCGGCTCCTGAACTGCTCCAGGATTCCCCGGAGAACATGCAGTTAGGCCGTTCCAGGCTTTCTCCCAACGAAAGGGAACGTCGCATGAGGGAGCGTCGGTGCCTCTACTGCGGGGTTGTCGGCCACTTCCGCTCCACTTGCCCCGAGCTTTCGGGAAACGCCTGTCCCCGCCTAGCTACAGGAGGGCTGTGATGGGGAAAATTAGAGCTCCTCCTACTAACTCTGTCTTAGCTATTCCAGCCACTCTGTCCTGGAAGGGCCACCAGCATCGGGTCCAGGCTATGATCGATTCCGGTGCCGCAGGTGATTTCCTGGATTTAACCTTGGCTAAGGAACTTAAGATCCCTACCCAACTACTTCCTCAACCCCAGGCAGTTACAGCCTTAGATGGCAGACCTCTGGAACCAGGAAAGGTTACAGAGGCGACTCAGTCCCTGCGACTTACCATCTTTCAACACCAGCAGGAGGAGACCTTCTATCTCATTGACTCCCCCGAGTATCCTATTATCCTGGGTCACCCTTGGCTATGCAGACATAATCCCCAGATCGACTGGCCTACTGGCACCATTCTAAGCTGGGGTCCCACTTGCCAACTCACCTGCATGCTTCAGAGTCCCTCAGCCCCTAGTACCCAGTTTCAAGAGTCTGTTGACGTCTCCCGAGTCCCCAGTGTTTACCATCGGTTCAAGGCAGTGTTCAGCAAGTCCCGGGCTACTTCCTTACCGCCTCACCGCACGTATGACTGTGCCATTGATCTACTCCCTGGTTGCTGCCCTCCTAGAGGTCGGATCTTTTCCTTATCCTCCCTCGAGCACTCAGCTATGGACACCTACATTAAGGAGTCCTTGGCAGCCGGCCTCATCTGTGCCTCTACTTCCCCGGCTGGGGCGGGCTTCTTTTTTGTTGAAAAGAAAGACGGGGGTCTTAGGCCTTGTATTGATTACCGGGGACTCAACAAGATCACGGTTCGGAATCGATACCCCCTTCCTCTCATGGCCACTGCTTTTGAGCTGCTTCAAGGGGCTTCCATTTTTACTAAACTGGATCTCCGCAATGCTTACCATCTCGTGCGGATCCGGCCAGGTGACGAATGGAAGACGGCATTCAACACGCCCACGGGGCACTATGAATATCGGGTGATGCCGTTCGGGCTCACCAATGCCCCCGCAGTATTCCAAGCCCTGATTAATGATGTTCTCCGGGATATGCTTAATCTGTTCGACTTCGTGTACCTGGATGATATCCTCATCTTCTCGAGGTCACTGAAGGAGCATGAGGGGCATGTTAGCAGGGTTCTCCAGAGGCTCCTTGACAATCACCTCTACGTTAAACCTGAGAAGTGTGAATTTCATGTTTCCCAGACCCAGTTTCTCGGGTTTATTGTCACTCCCGGCCACCTAGAGATGGATCCCAAGAAGGTCAAAGCGGTCCACAGCTGGCCCACACCTGCCACGGTCAAGGAGGTT
Organism: Coregonus lavaretus; assembly: GCF_964263955.1. NCBI lineage: Eukaryota > Metazoa > Chordata > Actinopteri > Salmoniformes > Salmonidae > Coregonus > Coregonus lavaretus. Next base: position 12,086 of record NW_028161430.1, read on the forward strand.
CAACGGTTCATTGGCTTTTCTAACTTCTATCGGAAGTTCATTAAGAATTTCAGCTCTGTGGTAGCCCCCTTGACGACGCTTACCAAGGGAGGAGGGACCAAGATTCACTGGTGTCCGGAAGCAGCAGGGGCCTTCGAGGATCTCAAGCGCCGCTTCACTTCTGCTCCGATTCTGGTGATCCCTGACCCAGAAAGACCTTTCGTGGTGGAGGTGGACGCCTCAGAGGTGGGGGTGGGAGCCGTCCTGTCACAGAGGGGTGAGGATGGGAGATTACACCCTTGTGCCTTCATGTCTCGCCGCCTGTCTGAGGCCGAGCGCAACTACCACGTGGGGGATCGAGAGTTGCTTGCGGTAAAACTGGCCTTGGAAGAGTGGCGCCATTGGCTTGAGGGGGCTCAGCATCCTTTCCAGGTTCTCACAGACCACAAGAACCTGGAGTATCTCCAACAGGCAAAGCGGATGAACCCTCGGCAAGCACGATGGTCCCTTTTCTTTAATCGATTCCAGTTTCTCCTGTCTTACAGACCTGGCACCAAGAACGTCAAGCCGGATGCCCTGTCTCGAGCCTATTCTCCCGAGATACAAGAGAAGCCCTTGGCATCGATTATTCCGAGGTCTAGGATCGTCGCACCTCTTCAGTGGGAACTAGAAAGAGGGGTACGAGAGGCCCTTGTCCATGAGCCCGATCCAGGCGGTGGTCCTGCCGGACGCCTGTACGTTCCTTTCTCTGTTCGGGCCCGCGTCTTGCAGTGGGGTCATGAGTCGCCCTTGACATGCCATCCGGGTAGTGCTCGCACACTGGAATTCCTCCAGCGGCGGTTTTGGTGGCCGTCCATCAAGAAGGACGTGCAGGTCTATGTTGAGGCCTGCCCTGTGTGCAACCAGGGAAAGTCGACACGTCAGCGACCCCAGGGACTGCTCCATCCCTTACCTGTTCCTCGCAGGCCATGGTCACACCTTTCTCTGGACTTTGTTACGGGACTTCCTCCATCCCAGGGCAACACAGTCGTCCTAGTGGTTGTAGACCGGTTCTCTAAGGCTGCCCGGTTTATTCCCCTGCCCAAGCTGCCCTCGGCCAAGGAGACTGCTGAGCTCCTCATGAACCATGTCTTCCGGATATTTGGAATTCCCCTGGACGTTGTCTCCGACCGAGGTCCCCAATTCTCGTCCCGGTTTTGGGGGGCCTTCTGCAGGCTTATTGGGGCCACAGCCAGCCTATCGTCTGGGTTCCATCCAGAGTCTAATGGCCAAACGGAACGGATTAATCAGGATCTGGAGACCACCCTGCGGTGTATGGCGGCCAGTAATCCCACGTCTTGGGCCACCTATATTATTTGGGCGGAATATGCCCACAACACCCTCCAGTCCTCAGCCACCGGATTGTCCCCCTTCGAATGCCAGTTCGGATACACCCCTCCATTATTTCCAGAGGAAGAGGCGCAAGTTGGTGTTCCCTCGGCCCAGCGCTTTGTCCAACGCTGTAGGCGGACCTGGAAGAAGGCCAGGCGTACCCTCCTTCGGACCTCCCAGAGATACCAAAGTCAGGCTAATCGCCGCCGCCGGACGGCCCCTAGTTTCCGAGCTGGTCAGAGAGTTTGGTTGGCCACCAAGAACCTGCCCCTCCGGGTCGAATCCAAGAAGCTTTCCCAGAAATACATCGGCCCTTTCCGCATAGCAAGGAAAGTTAACCCTGTTTCTTATCGTTTGGTTCTCCCTCGCTCCCTTAGAATTAACCCCACTTTCCATGTTTCACTACTAAAACCTGTCTTGTCTTCTCCCTTTGCCCCCCCACGCAGACCCCCGCCACCTCCCAGGATCATTGACGGCCAGCCAGCCTACACAGTGCGCCGGATACTGGACTCCCGGAGGGTCCAGAACTCTCTGCAGTATCTGGTGGACTGGGAGGGCTACGGGCCAGAGGAGCGCTCCTGGGTTCCAGCCAAGGACATCCTGGACCCAGGTTTGATCCGAGAGTTTCGCACCCTGAGGCCAGGGTGTTCTGGAAGGAACGTCAGGAGTCGTTCCTAGAGGAGGGGGTCCTGTCAGCTTCCTGCCTCCTGTTTGTCTCCGGGCCTCTAGAGGTCATCTGTGTTCCCCTCTGCCTTAGTTCTTCCTCGTGTGTCCTTATTAGCTTTATCCAGGTCACCTGTGCCTTGTTTCCCCTAGAGTATTTTAGCTGTGTTTTTTCCCCTTGTTCCTCACTTGGTCTTTGAGTCCTGGCTATGTGTCTCCTGCTGTGTCCCACAGAGTCTTTCCGAGTAAGCTTTTCTAAGTTATCTTTATTTGGTTTTTCTCCCCTCGTGGAGTTATTTTGTTTTGTCCTCCTGTTTTGTTTACTGTACCTCTGTTAGTATACCTCTTTCTGAGAAGAACTTTTGTTGGATTATTTTTGAAGTGCAAAGAAATACCTTTTTTTATATTAAATCTACTTTGCCTGGAGTATTGCCTTGAGTGTTTCGTTTGGGTCCTACTATACCTCCTCTGTGGCTTAGGGGTAGAACACCCAACTCTCCACATCTGAGACCGGAGTTCAAGCCCAGCTTGTGACAGTGAAGCATTTATTTGGTCTGCAATTTCTGAGGCCGGTAACGCTATTGAACTTATCCTCTGCAGCAGAGGTAACTCTGGGTCTTCCATTCCTGTGGTAGTCCTCATGAGAGACAGTTTCATCATAGCGCTTGATGGTTTTTGCGACTGCGCTTGAAGAAACTTTCAAAGTTCTTGAAATGTTCCGTATTGACTGACCTTCCTGTGTCACGATCGCCAATGAAGTAGGACCAAAGCGCAGCGTTGGGAGTGAACATGATGACTTTAATGTTGAATACACGACAAAACAAAACACGATCCGTAAAGTCCTCAGTACACCGACTGAACATAGAACAATAACCCACAACCACAAGGTGAAAACACACAGTTTAAATATGGCTCCCAATCAGAGATAACGAGCCGACAGCTGACACTCGTTACCTCCGATTGGGAGTCACCTGACCAAACACGGAAAACAAAACCAATACCAAACACAACAAATGAACACACCCTATACCCAACCCAACCAAATGAATACACCCTGGCTCAAACAACACAGTCCCGGAGCCAGAGCGTGACAGTACCCCCCCCTAAAGGCGCGGACTCCGACCGCGCCTACACCCCAAAATAGGGGAGGGCTGGGTGGGTGTTGCTCCTCGGAGGCGGCTCCGGCTCCGGGCTTGACCACCACCCCACTTCACTCCCCCCGTAGTGCCCCCGGTCCGATCTGACCCAGCTTGCTGGATCAGGACCTCCAACGCGCGCCCCTGGCTTGGTGCGTGGAGGACGAACGGGCCTTACCAGGCTGACGACGCGCACCACTGCCTTGGCGCGGGGAGCAGGAACGGGCCGGACCGGGCTGACGAAGCGCACCCTTGACTTGGTGCGGAGAGCGGGACCGGGCCGGACAGGGCTGACGAAACGCACCACAGACTTGGTGCGGGGAGCAGGAACGGGCCGGACAGGGCCGACGAAACGCACCCTAGGCTTGATGCGTGGAGCCGGAACGAGCCTCCCCAGGCTGACGACTCGCATCCCTGGCCTGGTGCGAGTAGCAGGGACGAGCTGAACCAGGCTGACGACTCGCACCCTTGGCTTGGTGCGAGTAGCAGGGACGAGCTGAACCAGGCTGACGACTCGCACCCTTGGCTTGGTGCGAGTGGCAGGAACAGGCCGGACCGGGCTGGCGACGCGCACCGTAGACTTGGTGCGGGTGGCAGGAACAGGCCGGACCGGGCTGGCGACGCGCACCGTAGGTTTGGTGCGAGTGGCAGGAACAGGCCGGGTCGGGCTGGCGACGCGCACCGTAGACTTGGTGCGGGTGGCAGGAACAGGCCGGACCGGGCTGGCGACGCGCACCGTAGGTTTGGTGCGAGTGGCAGGAACAGGCCGGGTCGGGCTGGCGACGCGCACCGTACACTTGGTGCGGGTGGCAGGAACAGGCCGGGCTGGGCTGGCGACGCACACCGTAGGCTTCGTACGTGGAGCAGGAACAGGCCGGGCTGGGCTGGCGACGCGCACCGTACACTTGGTGCGGGTGGCAGGAACAGGCCGGGCTGGGCTGGCGACGCACACCGTAGGCTTCGTACGTGGAGCAGGAACAGGCCGGGCTGGGCTGGCGACGCGCACCGTCCATTTGGTGCGAGGGGTCGTAACAGGCCGGACCGTACTGGGGACACACACCACTGGCTCTACCCCGGGAACTGGAACGGGCCGGACCGGACTGGTAATACACCCCAGTACCTCTCGCCGTGCCTCCAAACCTCCTTTCCCTACTTTGACCAGTAGCCCCCGTAACCTGGTGGCCTTTTGAATTCGCCCCTTCTCTGCCTCCGTCAGCCCCGTCGTCCATGCCCTGTGCCCCCCCCCTAAAAAATTCTTGGGGGTGCCTCTCGTCCCTCCGACGCTGCTCCCACATCCAGGCTGCCGATTCCTGAACCCGCTGCTTGGTCCTTTGGTGGTGGGTTATTCTGTCACGATCGCCAATGAAGTAGGACCAAAGCGCAGCGTTGGGAGTGAACATGATGACTTTAATGTTGAATACACGACAAAACAAAACACGATCCGTAAAGTCCTCAGTACACCGACTGAACATAGAACAATAACCCACAACCACAAGGTGAAAACACACAGTTTAAATATGGCTCCCAATCAGAGATAACGAGCCGACAGCTGACACTCGTTACCTCCGATTGGGAGTCACCTGACCAAACACGGAAAACAAAACCAATACCAAACACAACAAATGAACACACCCTATACCCAACCCAACCAAATGAATACACCCTGGCTCAAACAACACAGTCCCGGAGCCAGAGCGTGACATCCTGTCTTAAAGTAATGATGGACTGTCGTTTCTCTTTGCTTATTTGAGCTGTTCTTGCCATAATATGGACTTGGTCTTTTACCAAATAGGGCTATCTTCTGTATACAACCCATACCTTGTCAAGTGTGTGCAAAGCTGTCATCAAGGCAAAGGGTCACTACTTTCAAGAATCTAAAATCTAAAATATATTTTGATTTGTTTAACACTTTATTGGTTACTACATGATTCCATATGTGTAATTTCATAGTTTTTTTTATTCTACAATGTAGAAAATAGTAAAAATAAAGGAAAACTCTTGAATGAGTAGGTGTGTCCAAACTTGTGACTGGTACTGTATATATATTTTTCCAATAAAAATGATGTCCCCCCCCTCACTTCTAAAACCAAAGTTGCGCCCCTGCATAAAACAGTCATTAAACAGTCATAAAACAGTCATTAAACATTCATTAAACAGTCATTAAACAGTCAAAACATTGAGATGACTGGATGTAATGGAGAAATAGTTGTCGGATCCGGCTATTGGGGGTCACTCTCACTCAAAACTGTCTGTGTCATTACTGATATATTAGCACTAGTAATGTTGAACTAGGATCAACACAACATTGACAGCTAATCAATCAATCATTCTAGTAAAGCATTTATAGCATTAATTAAGCCCTGAAGAGGATAAGAGGATATATATGGTGATGCATTTTAATGTTCCTGTATTGTGCTCATTATATTATTTACATGATGTATTAATATAATATCAATCAGTAGAAACAATTATAAAAATAATAATAATTAGCATTAATTAAAGCCTCAGAGCGCAGATATGATCATGAATGTTACTGTTACACTTTATAATTTAGACCCCCGTGTAGCTCAGTTGGTAAAGCATGGCGCTTGCAACCTCAGGGTTGTGGGTTCGATTCCCACGGGGGGCCAGTATGAAAAAAATAAAATAAAAATGTATGCACTCACTAACTGTAAGTCGCTCTGGATAAGAGTGTCTGCTAAATGACAAAAATGTAAATAATTGTTAATTTCAACATTTACAATTCATCTGTTCATCATTAATAACACGTTAGCAAAGCGTTCACTAATTCCCCGGAGTGCAGGCCTTTGTCACTAGCTCATGGATCTCACTTGTTCCGTTGTGTGTCTCATTGTAATTGTACACATCCCTCACGTTTGGGAACAGGTGTCCTAGCTGCCGTTGTTTGTGTGCCTCGGTCAGCCTCTTCTCTCTGAAGACATCCTCGTCAGCTCCTCTGTGTTCCGCTTAGCCTCAAAGCCAACGGGGAGAAGAGACTGAGACGAGACCTATAGCAGACACAGGAAGTGGTGGGGGAAGGTCAACAACGCGACACACAAACAGTTTATGGTACAACACTGAGTGAGTGGAGTGCGTCACAGACGAGGCCGTGTCAAAACAGAGCCCCGGGATACCTCAGTGACCGCACGGTCGGCAGAATGTGTGAAAACTGAACCTGTGTGTGTCTGCAGTTAGTCAGTGTGGGAGAGTTACACTGTGGTCACAGTTACTTGTGTCGATGTAACCAGAGACGTGTCTGTCAAATGGAAGTCTTGTGTTGTTGTTTTCTATTTTTTGATTGTTTCCATCCAATATATTTTTGTTGGAAATATTTATTGTGATGATTACTGAGCTATTTCAGATGTGAAGGTGCTTGACTCACTACACCCACGATGAATTACAACAATATTTACTATCTCGCTGCTTCAGTGGGTGTGTGTGTGTGTGTGTGTGTCTCACAGTGAGAGTGACAGGAAGAGCACACAGCCTGTTAATGAGCTCTCTCTCTCTCTGTGTGTGTGTGTGTGTGTGTGTGTGTGTGTGTGTGTGTGTGTGTGTGTGTGTTATCTGTGCTGACAGCAGCTAAAATCTCCCACACCACCCACTCACACCATATTAGGGGAGAGAGCAGTGAGTCCCAGTGTGAGAACAGTAATTAAGCTCTCCCATTCATTAACACAGCAGCAGGTGTGTGGGGTGTGTGAGAGAGAGAGAGAGAGAGAGAGAGAGAGAGAGAGGAGGTGTGTGTGTGTGTGTGTGTACGTTGACTCTACAGCAGGGGAAATGTGCACCCAGCTGCTACAGGATATTCTCAAAGCAGCAGGTGTGAACGCAGCATCACGCATCACAAACAAAGACGAGGCAGAGTGAGGCAGAGTGTTCAGAGTTTTTACCCATTCAGAACCAATCATGCATTAAAGCTCTTAACCATCCCTGGTCCAACTGGATATCTCTACTCTCAGTGTATGGTCAACACCCATCTACACACAATACCCCATAATGACAAAGTGAAAACATGTTTTTAGTCATTTTTTGCAAATGTATTGAAAATGAAATACAGAAATATCTAATTTACATAAGTATTCACACCCTTGAGTCAATACTTTGTAGAAGCAACTTTGGCAGCAATTACAGCTGTGAGTCCTTCTGTGAAAGTCTCTAAGAGCTTTCCACGCCTGGATTGTGCAACATTTGCCCATTATTATTTTCAAAATTCTTCAATCTCTGTCAAATTGGTTGTTGATCATAGCTAGACAACCATTTTCAGGTCTTGCCATAGATTTTCAAGTAGATTTAAGTCAAAACTGTAGCTCGGCCACTCAGGAACATTCACAGTCTTCTTGGTAAGCAACTCCAGTGTAGATACATTTGAGCATCTACAGTATTGCAATTGAATTGACCTTATTGTGTAATACCTAACCCCGTAATCAATATTCAGCATGTAGAACATCACTACTGAAAGGATATCAGCTCTGATATCACACACCTACTTTATGATCCTGGTTAGTGATGTTATAATAGGAGGCCCTCAGGCCTCAGAATGTGTGAGAACGCATGGTGATGTAACATGTAAATAGGCCCCTGCGGGAGATTCTTTTTTATGTTGAGAGTAATGAGATCCTATTGGCTTAGATCATTCCCATAGGGTTTAGACCAATCATCTGCACCGTTACTAGCATCTTGTTGAGGTCACTGGGCTGATGTATCTGGCAGTCGTGTAGTGTTGTTGGTAGGTGGCCAGTTTTAGAGGTACACCTGTGGTAACAGCCCACCCAAGTGACTCTGTGTGTGTGTGCCTACAAGGAATGGCACTGTGTGGTGCATTATGGGTTTTTTGTGAGAACAAGAGCCCTACATGTAAATGAGAGGGAGAGCTGATCAACTGAACAGCCACGAGTAGGCAGTTTAGTTTCCTCTCTCTCTCTGTGTGTGTGTGTGTGTGTGTGTGTGCATGTGTTTGTACGCGCCATCTACAAAACCACAGCTCTGCTCCACGCTGTAATTCACCTCGCCACCAAAACCACCGCTGCTGCTGCTGCCTAGTACCGCTGGCTGGCTCATTGGCTGAGGCTGGCTAGGCTTACAGACGAGGTTACACCAACCCCATGACTGTTTGTTTACGTAGCACACTAAACCGGCCATTAAAAACGGGCCCTCAGTCAAAGCACAAAAACAGACGCTTGTCATGTTCGAGGGCTGTAATTGTAGCTCTCATGTGATGTTTTTATTCTCCCTCCGACCTCGCTGGATAAACTTGAGAAGCCACTTAACATCGGGCTTGGGTTGCCAGACCTGGGGAGAATTAGGCAACACAAAGTCAAAAGAGCAAAGTCTTTTTTTCTCCCTCCCTGGCCTCTCTTTTATACTTCATAGCTGGAAGTGGTGCCTTTGACTTTTAGCTTTGGAATTAGCGGTGTGGTTGAGCGCTACGCTAGCTTAGCTAGAGACGTCTCCAGTCCTGCAAATGACTCGTTACTCGATTACAACGTCTCTATAAGCTCTGAGAGGGCTCCTTTTTTAATCTCACTCGTTATTACTGGCAAACTATTGTTGCCTTGCTCTGAATGCTACCCTGCCACTCACACTGTAATAGCAGCGAGTTAGCTTTAAATTAGCCTCCTGCAAATTGATGTGTGTTTAAAACAGTATGGCTATGGAGTGGTATGGCTATGGAGTGGAGAGACAGGTATTGCTTAGCCTATACTTTCAAGTCATGTTTTGCACATGATTCCAGTCTTTCCTTCTCTTCTTCCCTTGAAAGCTTGACAGCCCAGTGCACAGGGGACTACCGCTAGCTACATGGCTCACTTGTGACTGTCATCAATTAGGTTAGAAACATGGGTACCTTGGGGACACTATCTCTCTTTTTCTCTCTCTCTCTCTCTCTCTCTCTCTCTCTCTCTCTCTCTCTCTCTCTCTCTCTCTCTCTCCTCTCCTCTCCTCTCCTCTCCCTCTCTCTCTCTCTCTCTCTCTCTCTCTCTCTCTCTCTCTCTCTCTCTCTCTCTCTCTCTCTCTCTCTCTCTCTCTTCTCTCTCTCTCTCTCTCTCTCTCGCTCGATGTCTTTGTCTGTCTGATGTCATTATGAAATATGCAATTATAGTCAGACAAAAAGCATCCATCCTACAATGACATTCCAGTTAGCCACTAGAACAGCGAGCGAGAGAGAAAGGAGATCGTAGAAGGCAAAAGAAGCCTGTGAAAGAAAGAGAGGGATGAATCGGCTGGGTTTTTTGAAAGGCGTAAATGACAAGTTTGAGCCGTGCCAGGGGCTGGTTGTCTGACGAGGCAGTGTAATTTGTGAGACTAAAGGTTAAACCTGGCTAATTATATCAACGAGACATTCAGAGATGCTCAGGGCCAAATTGTTAGAGGGCCTCCAGACACTGCTGACGAGCCTTGTGGGAGAGAGAGAGAAGCTGGCTGCCATCTGATTCCAGTCAGGTTCACCTCCCCATATCTACAGCATATGGGTTATTATTAAGTCTTTATTGCCAGGAATCATCTTTCACCTGTTTTGGAAGACTGATTACATTTTTTTTTTACGGACAGATGTTGGATTGATAATGGTCGTTGACAAAGCCCAAGTCAGTACACACTTCCAGACTAGAATATTTGTACTGCTCTGCTGTGTCCTGAAGCTGTTTTTCTTAAACCCTGAAATGATAGGTTGGTTTAACAACCCTTTATTAGAGTTTATCTACGACCCTTTGTAAACCCTTTGGGTATTTTTGAGTGTCGCCGTAAAGGCGTAGACCATATATGAAGTACAGGTGTGTCCTGAGATTCCCTTATAGGCCCAACACCGTACACTGCCTGAACCAAGGCCTCTCCCAAAGGCTCTGGGCCCAGTTTCCCTTAATGGTTGCACCCTTAACTTTTGAACTTCATTTAAGGGAGAAAATCGCCTTAAAAATGTTTGTGCAACTGTCTTAAAGTTAAAGAAACTTGAAGGGAAAAGATAAGGGGAAAATGAAGATGCTTTAAGGCCCTGACTTCAAATAACACATGAATAAGCCTGAATCCTCTCCCTGCTTGCGGTATGCCATGGAGCTGACAGGAGGACAGACAGGGAGTGCCTCTGCTCTGCAGACATCCAGTTCGCCACAGTGGTAGAAACGATGAGCTGTCAAAGCCCCAGGGGTAATTGCTGAAGGATAAATATACGTTCTGGCATGGCGCTGGGTGAGCCAGGTCACTGTGGTGGGTGTATTGTGTGCCAGGGATACGCTGGGCTGCGGCGCGGTGGTGTGTCGGTGGTGAGCCAAACTGAATAGAAGAACTCCACACCCCTTGAAGAATCTTCAATCATCTCGGAGTTATAGCCTCGAGGCCTATCTGTTGTTTTGTATGGTTTTGTGCGCAGTGGGTAAACAAGGAGATAACAGCGTTGAGATGACTACAGAGACTGTCAGGTCTCACCACGTCTTGTCTGTGGCAAAGGACATGGTCAGCGAGAGAGTGGACCAGAAAAAGCAACAATTGCTGACTGTGCCCTTGGTAGGTCAGAGAAGTGACCACTTATTCCCCTGCATTCACGGCCATCCCACAGTGACCACATCTGGACCTAGTCCTCCAACCAATCCTCCAGCCTCCTTCCGCTGGCCCCAGTCACCCTGACCATCCCACCCAGGGACCGAGCACCACAGCCTGGGTTGCTGGCTCAGGTGAGGTGGATGTCTGGGTGGGCACCGCAGGCCTGGCTGGCTGGCTGCTCCAGCCTCCCTGGTAGAGTCACAGGCCTTATTACAGGCTGACTGAGCCAGAGGTTGGACCACACTGGGGACAGTTTGTGTGCCACTAAAGGCTTCAAACAAGAAAAAAAAGGAACTCCTAGAGTTGGTTTATAGAGTTCCACACAAGTGAGTAGGAGACTTGTCTCTCTCTTTTAGTCCAACCAGAGTAGAAGATAGAACAGTCTTCCTTAAATAAAACAACCAGAGTAGAAAATAGAACAGTCTTCCTTAAATAAAACAACCAGAGAGAGACGACTCTAATCTACTGTCTTAGCTCAGAGTGAGTGACTGGCAGTTTTGGGTTACACTGTAGTTCAGGGAACATTCATATTACATCACTATGGCTTCTCCCGGTCTAGTCTCAAATGTTACAGAGTGAATATTGTCGACCTTTCAGCACCAGCACCAGAAGGGTTCTGTTTGACTCAGTTGGTAGAGCATGGCGCTTGCAACGCCAGGATAGTGAGTTCAATTCCTGGGACCACCCATAAGTAAAAACTAATGCACACGTGACTACACTCTTAGAAAAAAGGGTTCCAAAAGGGTTCTTCGACTGTCCCATTTTTTACATTTTACATTTGAGTCATTTAGCAGACGCTCTTATCCAGAGCGACTTACAGTTAGTGAGTGCATACATTTTTCATACTGTCCCTATATGATAACCCTTTTTGGTTCCAGGTAGAATCTTTTGGGTTTCATGTAGAACCCTCTGTGGAAAGGGTTTTACATGGAACCCAAAAGGGTTCTACCTGGAACCAAAAGGGTTCTACCTGGAACCAAAAAGGGTTCTTCAAAGGGTTCTCCTACGGGAACAGCCGAAGAACCCTTTTAGGTTCTAGATAGCACCTTTTTTTCTA
>NW_028161429.1:0-52350 GCF_964263955.1 Coregonus lavaretus
AAATGGGAAAATAAATGAACATAAATATGGGTTGTATTTACAATGGTGTTTGTTCTTCACTGGTTGCCCTTTTCTTGTGGCAACAGGTCACAAATCTTGCAGCTGTGATGGCACACTGTGGTTTTTCACCCAGTAGATAAGGGAGTTTATCAAAATTGGATTTGTTTTCGAATTCTTTGTGGATCGCTGTAATCTGAGGGAAATATGTGTCTCTAATATGGTCATACATTTGGCAGGAGGTTAGGAAGTGCAGCTCAGTTTCCACCTCATTTTGTGGGCAGTGTGCACATAGCCTGTCTTCTCTTGAGAGCCAGGTCTGCCTACGGCGGCCTCTCTCTCTCTCTCTCTCTCTCTCTCTCTCTCTCTCTCTCTCTCTCTCTCTCTCTCTCTCTCTCTCTCTCTCTCTCTCTCTCTCTCTCTCTCTCTCTCTCTCTCTCTCTCTCTCTCTCTCCATGCTGGGAGTGTTTGGTGCATGCTGGGAATTGTTTGAGTGAGTGCTAAGTGCGAGTGTTGTGTCGAGTTAGATATCCTGGGTTTTCCTTTTCTTGGTGATATCCTTTTTTTCTTTTATGCATGATTAAGGTTATTATTTATATTTTCTTGTTGTGGTAGAATTAAGTATATTGTTTTTCGTGTCGAAATTACGCTGATTTTGGTGGGGATGGCGGCCCGAATGGGGACGCTGTCCCTGTCACTTCGGCACGGCTTTAGGTGTGTTACTGAAGCTACTGTCACGGTGGAGGAGGTTCTGGTCGCCGTAGGAGAGAAGGTAGGATATGAGAATGTTGCTTATGCGTCACGGATGAATAAAGCGGTGGTGGTATTTCTTAAAGAAGAGCGCCTTGTTGATCGTATGGTTGAGCATGGCATACTTCTTAAAGGAATGTTTATTCAAGTTACGCTGCTTTTTTCTCCGTCAACAAGGGTAACGATTTCAAATGTACCGCCGTTTATTCCAAATGAGCTATTGGAGCGCGAGTTATTGCGCTTTGGGAAGTTTGCAAGTTCAATTAAGGTTGTCCCATTGGGTTGCAAACACCCGGCGTTGAAACAGGTTATGTCGTTTCGGCGACAGGTGTTTATGTTTTTGGACTCACCGGAGCAGACTTTGGAGTTAGCGTTTAAAGTCAAGTATGACAATAGACTGTATATGGCTTATGCTAGTACGGGTAGTCAACGGTGTTTTGAGTGTGGGGATGTTGGTCATAAGCGACATGCTTGCCCGAAAAGGGAGAAGGCAGAGGGAGGGGCGCAGGTGGTCCTCGTAATGCCTGGGCCCACTGATGTAGGGAGAGGTGGGCTGACAGCGGTAGAGCAGCCACAAGCATCTGTTGCTGAGGAACAAGTTGTCCGTGTTGAGGGCACAGAGTTGCAATATTGTTGTAGAAGGTAAGGATGGATCTGAAGGGCCATTTCCTCAGACTGGTGAGGAGGTGCCCAGTACGAGTGCTGGGGTACAGGAGGGGGTTCATGTGGAGCTAATCTCCCAAGTAGTGGAGGAGATGCCCACTACAAGTAATGGGTTACAGGAGAGGGTTCATGTGGAGCTAATCTCCCAGGTAGTGGAGGAGATGCCCACTATGAGTGCTGGGGTACAGGGGGGGGGGGGTTCATGTGGAGCTAGGTTCCCAGGTAGTGGAGGAGATGCCCACTACGAGTAATGGGGTTCAGGTGGGGCTAGTCTCCCAGGTAGTGGAGGAGATGCCTGGTACGAGTGATGGGGTGCAAGTGGGGAGTGTTGAAAGGGATGTGGTAGAGGGGAGTCAGTGGTCTGTGGCCTCAGTTGAGGAGGATCAGGAGAAGGATATGGATATCGCTCTTGATACGATATCAGCTGGTGAGGACTCCATTTACGATCTAGAGGAGGTAAATGGGTTTCTTGATCAGACTTTTGGGAAATCTGTCAAATTGGCAGATTATTTTGATGTTGATAAGTTTGTGAGGTCAGCTGTGATGTTACAGAAGACGGTGGGGTTAGACCAGTTGAGTGAGAAGAAGCGGTTTCGCTTGAGGAAATTTGTTACTGCTGTTGCAGAAAATTTAAATAATGATGATGATTATGCCTCATAGGGTGTTCTATTCTCTTTGTCTGGTTTCTCTGTGGTATCTTCTGCTTTTCCTTTTTCTTTTCTATATGGAGGTACTAAGGGTAGGTTCTCTCAATATTAATGGAGGAAGGGACAGGAATAAGAGGGCTTGGGTATTTGAAGTAATAAAACAGAAAAGGCTTAATGTAGTTTTCCTACAGGAGACACATAGTGATGAGGAAAATGAGGTTGACTGGGGTATGTGGTGGGAGGGGCAGCATATACTCAGTCATGGTACTAATTTCAGTGCTGGGGTGGCAATCTTGTTTTCTTCAGGCTTAGGGGTGACTGTGGTATCTACAACAGAGATTGTCAAGGGTCGGGTTTTATTGGTCAAGGTGGATGTTTATTTTTATTTTTTTGGAATGTTTATGCTCCTAATGAGGGTACAGAGCGTATTGTTGGTTTTGATAAAATAAAGGAAACCTTAAGACAGTGTGACAAAGAGGGGTGTATGGTTTTAGGGGGGGACTGGAACTGTACAGTGGATTTTACTGTTGATCGCACCGCTGAAGAACCTCACCTGCGGTCAGCAATTTGTCTGTCTGGTCTATTAACTGAGTTTGAGCTTTCTGATGTGTGGAGAGTAAGGAATGAAAAAGTTAGGCAGTACACTTGGCTAAAAGTTAATGAAGGTCATGTCAGTGCAGCAAGGTTAGACAGGTTGTATGTATCTGAGCAATACTGTAGTAGGGTTGGAAGGTGTGACATTACTCCTGTGGGTTTCTCTGATCACCATATTGTCACTGTTGATATTCACTTGTCCTGTCCACGAAGGTCATCATCTTATTGGTATTTTAATGTTAAATTGTTACATGATGTCTTGTTTTGTGAAAGGTTTTTGTTGTTTTGGGAAAAATGGAGGGTTACAAAAGGGAATTTTGAGTCCTTGAGACAATGGTGGGAGGTTGGGAAGGCCCAAATACGATTATTTTGTCAACAGTATACTGCTCTGTCTCGAATTGAAGTTAAAGAGACTATCAGGGCCCTTGAACAGGACATCAAATCTATTGAATTGAAGTTGCTCACTCAGAATGACCCCGGACTAGTCATGAACTTACAGGACAAGAAACATGAACTGAGGTCGTTTCTGCATGAAAGAGTGAAGGGTGCCTTGATTAGGTCTCGTTTCGCTTCCCTCAAGGATATGGATGCTCCTAGTGCTTTTAAAAAAAACCTAGGACAGTCGACATTGCAACGTAAACAGATGGTCTGCCTTCGTCTCCCTGATGGGAAGGTAACCACGGATGACAGTGAAATGCGTCAACATGCCGTGGATTTCTATTCTGCCCTCTATAAGGCGGAGGATTGTGACTCTCTGTGTACTGAACAGTTGTTACACGGTCTTCCTCAATTGGGACCTGAGCAAAGAGTCGCATTGGACTCTGACATTACACTGCAAGAGCGTCCACAGCAGTTATGCAGCTCTCAACAGGCCGAGCCCCTGGCATTGATGGTTTACCATCTGAGTTTTATGAGCACTTTTGGGGGTCTATTGGGGAGGATTTTTATGAAGTGGTGTGTGAATCTTTTCATGAGGGCTCTCTTCCTGTATCTTGTCAACGTGCAGTACTTTCACTGTTGCCAAAAAAGGGGGATTTGGCTCTCATAAAAAATTGGAGACCTGTTGCTTTGCTGTGTGCAGAATATAACATTGTTTCTAAATGTCTCTCAAACAGGTTGAAAGAGTATCTGGGATTGTTGGTCCACAAGGACCAGTCCTACTGTGTACCTGATCGCTCTATTGTTGACAACTTGTTTCTAATAAGAGATGTTTTAGACATTTGTAAACTGTCTGATGTAAATGTGGGTTTACTTTCTTTGGATCAGGAGAAGGCTTTTGATCGTGTGGACCACCAGTACTTGTTTAAAATAATGAAAGCCTTTGGGTTTGGGGATGTTTTTTTGTCTTGGATGAATTTACTGTATGCTGGGGCCTCGTGTATGGTGAAGGTGGGTGGTGGTTTGAGTTGCCCCATCCCTGTCCAAAGGGGCATCAGGCAGGGATGCCCAATTTCAGGGCAGTTATATAGTCTGGCGATTGAACCAATGCTTTGTTTTTTAAGAGCGAGGCTTACTGGTTTCTCTGTGCCAGGGGTTATGAAGGGTCCCACGATAGCACTGTCTGCGTATGCAGATGACGTGACAGTTTTTATTACAGGGGGTGAGGATGTTAAGGTTCTCTCAAACGCTTTAAAGGTGTATGAGGGGGCCTCCTCAGCTAGAGTCAATTGGGGAAAGAGTGAAGCGCTGTGGGCAGGCCAGCTTCAGATGGGGTCCGCTCCACGGTTACCAGGGGGGCTTCAGTGGGGCAGAGATGGGATGAAGACTTTGGGGGTTTTTCTAGGCTCAGAAGTCTTTCAGAAAAATAACTGGGAGGGTGTAGTGGAGAAAGTGTGTGCCAGACTGTCAAGATGGAAATGGGTGCTGCCCCAGCTGTCTTATAGGGGAAGGGTACTGGTAGCTAATAATCTTGCTGCCTCTACCCTGTGGCACAGACTAATGATTTTGCAGCCACCAAAGGGTCTGATACAAGAGCTTCAGAGGACCCTTGTCAATTTCTTCTGGTCTGGACAACATTGGATTAAAGCTTCAGCCCTGTACCTGCCACTGCACGAGGGTGGGCAAGGCCTGGTGGACATTTCTTCCAGGATCATGGCTTTCCGGCTTCAAGCAGCCCAGAGACTGTTGTACAGTGATGGTTCTAGCTGGGTTGACACAGCCTACACATTGATGAGGAGAGCGGGCTGTTTGGGCTTAGACAAGCACCTTTTCCTCTTAAAGCTGGAGGGGGGTGAGTTGCCTGGCCTGACTCCATTTTATGAGTCTGTTATGCAGGCTTGGAGAGTTCTGGTCAAGTCCCGTAAGGCCTGCACGCCACCAGGGATGTGGCTTTTTGAAGAGCCTCTTTTTCACAACACTGCCATCCAGTCCCGTGTTCTGGGTTCAGCTAGCCTACGTTCATGCCTGTTAGGCGTGGGGTGTACTAAGCTGGGTCATCTGATGCGGAACAGGAATAGGTCGTTGGAGGAGCTGGGAGAAAGAGCGGGGATCCGATCGTCTCGCCTACTGAGGAAGGTCGTCGCTGAGGTCTGTGACTCCTTGCCAGTACTTCATCTGCAGTATGTGACTGACACTTCCAATTCTGATCGGTGGAAGGAGGGTCTGGATTATGTGTTCACTGCACTGATTGTTAGTGCTGCGGCGGGGGCATTCGAGGAGGACGTGGGGATGCTGCTTTCCTTCGATACCCCGGAGCTGGGGGAGTTCAAGGAGGTGGGAAAGAAGGCCATGTACAGAATATGTGTAAAGGTGTCCCATGCCTCTTCCCTGGAAGGGGTAAAATCGACAAGGTGGGCGGGTGTGCTTGGTCCAGGTGCCTCCCCAAAAGGCTGTTGGCGATCATTATACAAACTGCCTATTGATAAGAGGACAGCTGACCTCCAATGGAGGATAATACATGGAGCCATAGCCACCAACATGCATCTGGTACACCTGGATCCTACTGTTGCGGAGGAGTGTCCATTCTGTGCTGAGTCTGAAACTCTGGCACATCTGTTTTTACAGTGTCCCAGGTTGGTCGGGATGATTGACCTGATCACTAATTGGTTCTCAACGTTGGGAGAGGTTTTCTCTTCTCAACTGTATATATTTGGGCCAAAGTACAGGTTTAGCCAAAAAGGTGTAGTTGTGTTGCTGAATTTTGTGTTAGGGGCAGCAAAATTTGCGATATGGAAGACCCGAAAGAACAGTATTCGGGGACAGGGGTCTGTGGATGTGGTGGGAATGCTGGAGGGAATGTTGGCAGCGAGAATAAGGGTTGAGTTTGCCTATTATAAACTTGTCAACAATATTGATATTTTTATGAGTATATGGGGTATTCAGAGTCTGTTGTGTTTAGTAACTGTGGAGGAGGAATTGGAGTTCTGTTTTTAATTGATGTGTAACTACGGTTTTGTATGAGTATTTATTGTGTGGTGGGCTCCCAGACCCAATAAAGATTATTTAAAACTCTCTCTCTCTCTCTCTGTGTGTCTGTGCTACTCTCTCTCTCTGTGTCTGTGCTACTCACTCTCTCTGTGTCTGTGCTACTCACTCTCTCTCTGTTCTACTCTCTCTGTGTCTGTTCTACTCTCTCTGTGAGTCAGTTCTAATCTCTCTCTCTCTGTTCTACAATCTCGCTCTCTCTCTCTGTTCTACTCTCTCTCTGTGTCTGTGCTACTATCTCTCTGTGTCTGTGCTACTCTCTCTCTCTCTCTCTCTGTGTCTGTGCTACTCTAGCTCTCTGTGTCTGTGCTACTCTCGCTCTCTGTGTCTGTGCTTCTCTCTCTCTCTATCTCTCTCGCTGAGTCAGTTCTACAATCTCTCTCTCTCTCTATCTCTCTCTCTGTTCTACTCTCTCTGTGAGTCAGTTCTAATCTCGCTCTCTCTCTGTGTCTGTGCAACTCTCTCCCTCTCTGTGTCTGTGCAACTCTCTCCCTCTCTGTGTCTGTGCAACTCTCTCTCTCTCTCTCTCTCTCTCTCTCTCTCTCTCTCGGAATGACGTAACAATGTACATATTGCCAAAGCTTCCTTTGGATATTTATACTATTAAGATAATCAAAATAACAGTAACAACAATAACCAAGGGTCAAAATAACCATTGAACAATAACATCTCTCTCTCTCTCTCTCTCTCTCTCTCTCTCTCTCTCTGTGTCTGTGCTACTCTCTCTCTCTCTGTGTCTGTGCTACTCTCTCTCTTTCTGTGTCTGTGCTACTCGCTCTCTCTGTGTCTGTGCTTCTCTCTCTCTCTTTCTCTGAGTCAGTTCTAATCTCGCTCTCTCTCTGTGTCTGTGCAACTCTCTCCCTCTCTCTGTTCCTCTCTCTCTCTCTGTGTCTGTTCCTCTCTCTCTCTCTGTGTCTGTTCCTCTCTCTCTCTCTCTCTCTCTCTCTCTCTCTCTCTCTGTTTTCTCTCTGTTTTCTCTCTCTCTGTGTCTGTTCTCTCTCTCTCTCCGTGTCTGTTACGCTGATTTTGGTGGGGATGGCGGCCCGAATGGGGACGCTGTCCCTGTCACTTCGGCACGGCTTTAGGTGTGTTACTGAAGCTACTGTCACGGTGGAGGAGGTTCTGGTCGCCGTAGGAGAGAAGGTAGGATATGAGAATGTTGCTTATGCGTCACGGATGAATAAAGCGGTGGTGGTATTTCTTAAAGAAGAGCGCCTTGTTGATCGTATGGTTGAGCATGGCATACTTCTTAAAGGAATGTTTATTCAAGTTACGCTGCTTTTTTCTCCGTCAACAAGGGTAACGATTTCAAATGTACCGCCGTTTATTCCAAATGAGCTATTGGAGCGCGAGTTATTGCGCTTTGGGAAGTTTGCAAGTTCAATTAAGGTTGTCCCATTGGGTTGCAAACACCCGGCGTTGAAACAGGTTATGTCGTTTCGGCGACAGGTGTTTATGTTTTTGGACTCACCGGAGCAGACTTTGGAGTTAGCGTTTAAAGTCAAGTATGACAATAGACTGTATATGGCTTATGCTAGTACGGGTAGTCAACGGTGTTTTGAGTGTGGGGATGTTGGTCATAAGCGACATGCTTGCCCGAAAAGGGAGAAGGCAGAGGGAGGGGCGCAGGTGGTCCTCGTAATGCCTGGGCCCACTGATGTAGGGAGAGGTGGGCTGACAGCGGTAGAGCAGCCACAAGCATCTGTTGCTGAGGAACAAGTTGTCCGTGTTGAGGGCACAGAGTTGCAATATTGTTGTAGAAGGTAAGGATGGATCTGAAGGGCCATTTCCTCAGACTGGTGAGGAGGTGCCCAGTACGAGTGCTGGGGTACAGGAGGGGGTTCATGTGGAGCTAATCTCCCAAGTAGTGGAGGAGATGCCCACTACAAGTAATGGGTTACAGGAGAGGGTTCATGTGGAGCTAATCTCCCAGGTAGTGGAGGAGATGCCCACTATGAGTGCTGGGGTACAGGGGGGGGGGGGTTCATGTGGAGCTAGGTTCCCAGGTAGTGGAGGAGATGCCCACTACGAGTAATGGGGTTCAGGTGGGGCTAGTCTCCCAGGTAGTGGAGGAGATGCCTGGTACGAGTGATGGGGTGCAAGTGGGGAGTGTTGAAAGGGATGTGGTAGAGGGGAGTCAGTGGTCTGTGGCCTCAGTTGAGGAGGATCAGGAGAAGGATATGGATATCGCTCTTGATACGATATCAGCTGGTGAGGACTCCATTTACGATCTAGAGGAGGTAAATGGGTTTCTTGATCAGACTTTTGGGAAATCTGTCAAATTGGCAGATTATTTTGATGTTGATAAGTTTGTGAGGTCAGCTGTGATGTTACAGAAGACGGTGGGGTTAGACCAGTTGAGTGAGAAGAAGCGGTTTCGCTTGAGGAAATTTGTTACTGCTGTTGCAGAAAATTTAAATAATGATGATGATTATGCCTCATAGGGTGTTCTATTCTCTTTGTCTGGTTTCTCTGTGGTATCTTCTGCTTTTCCTTTTTCTTTTCTATATGGAGGTACTAAGGGTAGGTTCTCTCAATATTAATGGAGGAAGGGACAGGAATAAGAGGGCTTGGGTATTTGAAGTAATAAAACAGAAAAGGCTTAATGTAGTTTTCCTACAGGAGACACATAGTGATGAGGAAAATGAGGTTGACTGGGGTATGTGGTGGGAGGGGCAGCATATACTCAGTCATGGTACTAATTTCAGTGCTGGGGTGGCAATCTTGTTTTCTTCAGGCTTAGGGGTGACTGTGGTATCTACAACAGAGATTGTCAAGGGTCGGGTTTTATTGGTCAAGGTGGATGTTTATTTTTATTTTTTTGGAATGTTTATGCTCCTAATGAGGGTACAGAGCGTATTGTTGGTTTTGATAAAATAAAGGAAACCTTAAGACAGTGTGACAAAGAGGGGTGTATGGTTTTAGGGGGGGACTGGAACTGTACAGTGGATTTTACTGTTGATCGCACCGCTGAAGAACCTCACCTGCGGTCAGCAATTTGTCTGTCTGGTCTATTAACTGAGTTTGAGCTTTCTGATGTGTGGAGAGTAAGGAATGAAAAAGTTAGGCAGTACACTTGGCTAAAAGTTAATGAAGGTCATGTCAGTGCAGCAAGGTTAGACAGGTTGTATGTATCTGAGCAATACTGTAGTAGGGTTGGAAGGTGTGACATTACTCCTGTGGGTTTCTCTGATCACCATATTGTCACTGTTGATATTCACTTGTCCTGTCCACGAAGGTCATCATCTTATTGGTATTTTAATGTTAAATTGTTACATGATGTCTTGTTTTGTGAAAGGTTTTTGTTGTTTTGGGAAAAATGGAGGGTTACAAAAGGGAATTTTGAGTCCTTGAGACAATGGTGGGAGGTTGGGAAGGCCCAAATACGATTATTTTGTCAACAGTATACTGCTCTGTCTCGAATTGAAGTTAAAGAGACTATCAGGGCCCTTGAACAGGACATCAAATCTATTGAATTGAAGTTGCTCACTCAGAATGACCCCGGACTAGTCATGAACTTACAGGACAAGAAACATGAACTGAGGTCGTTTCTGCATGAAAGAGTGAAGGGTGCCTTGATTAGGTCTCGTTTCGCTTCCCTCAAGGATATGGATGCTCCTAGTGCTTTTAAAAAAAACCTAGGACAGTCGACATTGCAACGTAAACAGATGGTCTGCCTTCGTCTCCCTGATGGGAAGGTAACCACGGATGACAGTGAAATGCGTCAACATGCCGTGGATTTCTATTCTGCCCTCTATAAGGCGGAGGATTGTGACTCTCTGTGTACTGAACAGTTGTTACACGGTCTTCCTCAATTGGGACCTGAGCAAAGAGTCGCATTGGACTCTGACATTACACTGCAAGAGCGTCCACAGCAGTTATGCAGCTCTCAACAGGCCGAGCCCCTGGCATTGATGGTTTACCATCTGAGTTTTATGAGCACTTTTGGGGGTCTATTGGGGAGGATTTTTATGAAGTGGTGTGTGAATCTTTTCATGAGGGCTCTCTTCCTGTATCTTGTCAACGTGCAGTACTTTCACTGTTGCCAAAAAAGGGGGATTTGGCTCTCATAAAAAATTGGAGACCTGTTGCTTTGCTGTGTGCAGAATATAACATTGTTTCTAAATGTCTCTCAAACAGGTTGAAAGAGTATCTGGGATTGTTGGTCCACAAGGACCAGTCCTACTGTGTACCTGATCGCTCTATTGTTGACAACTTGTTTCTAATAAGAGATGTTTTAGACATTTGTAAACTGTCTGATGTAAATGTGGGTTTACTTTCTTTGGATCAGGAGAAGGCTTTTGATCGTGTGGACCACCAGTACTTGTTTAAAATAATGAAAGCCTTTGGGTTTGGGGATGTTTTTTTGTCTTGGATGAATTTACTGTATGCTGGGGCCTCGTGTATGGTGAAGGTGGGTGGTGGTTTGAGTTGCCCCATCCCTGTCCAAAGGGGCATCAGGCAGGGATGCCCAATTTCAGGGCAGTTATATAGTCTGGCGATTGAACCAATGCTTTGTTTTTTAAGAGCGAGGCTTACTGGTTTCTCTGTGCCAGGGGTTATGAAGGGTCCCACGATAGCACTGTCTGCGTATGCAGATGACGTGACAGTTTTTATTACAGGGGGTGAGGATGTTAAGGTTCTCTCAAACGCTTTAAAGGTGTATGAGGGGGCCTCCTCAGCTAGAGTCAATTGGGGAAAGAGTGAAGCGCTGTGGGCAGGCCAGCTTCAGATGGGGTCCGCTCCACGGTTACCAGGGGGGCTTCAGTGGGGCAGAGATGGGATGAAGACTTTGGGGGTTTTTCTAGGCTCAGAAGTCTTTCAGAAAAATAACTGGGAGGGTGTAGTGGAGAAAGTGTGTGCCAGACTGTCAAGATGGAAATGGGTGCTGCCCCAGCTGTCTTATAGGGGAAGGGTACTGGTAGCTAATAATCTTGCTGCCTCTACCCTGTGGCACAGACTAATGATTTTGCAGCCACCAAAGGGTCTGATACAAGAGCTTCAGAGGACCCTTGTCAATTTCTTCTGGTCTGGACAACATTGGATTAAAGCTTCAGCCCTGTACCTGCCACTGCACGAGGGTGGGCAAGGCCTGGTGGACATTTCTTCCAGGATCATGGCTTTCCGGCTTCAAGCAGCCCAGAGACTGTTGTACAGTGATGGTTCTAGCTGGGTTGACACAGCCTACACATTGATGAGGAGAGCGGGCTGTTTGGGCTTAGACAAGCACCTTTTCCTCTTAAAGCTGGAGGGGGGTGAGTTGCCTGGCCTGACTCCATTTTATGAGTCTGTTATGCAGGCTTGGAGAGTTCTGGTCAAGTCCCGTAAGGCCTGCACGCCACCAGGGATGTGGCTTTTTGAAGAGCCTCTTTTTCACAACACTGCCATCCAGTCCCGTGTTCTGGGTTCAGCTAGCCTACGTTCATGCCTGTTAGGCGTGGGGTGTACTAAGCTGGGTCATCTGATGCGGAACAGGAATAGGTCGTTGGAGGAGCTGGGAGAAAGAGCGGGGATCCGATCGTCTCGCCTACTGAGGAAGGTCGTCGCTGAGGTCTGTGACTCCTTGCCAGTACTTCATCTGCAGTATGTGACTGACACTTCCAATTCTGATCGGTGGAAGGAGGGTCTGGATTATGTGTTCACTGCACTGATTGTTAGTGCTGCGGCGGGGGCATTCGAGGAGGACGTGGGGATGCTGCTTTCCTTCGATACCCCGGAGCTGGGGGAGTTCAAGGAGGTGGGAAAGAAGGCCATGTACAGAATATGTGTAAAGGTGTCCCATGCCTCTTCCCTGGAAGGGGTAAAATCGACAAGGTGGGCGGGTGTGCTTGGTCCAGGTGCCTCCCCAAAAGGCTGTTGGCGATCATTATACAAACTGCCTATTGATAAGAGGACAGCTGACCTCCAATGGAGGATAATACATGGAGCCATAGCCACCAACATGCATCTGGTACACCTGGATCCTACTGTTGCGGAGGAGTGTCCATTCTGTGCTGAGTCTGAAACTCTGGCACATCTGTTTTTACAGTGTCCCAGGTTGGTCGGGATGATTGACCTGATCACTAATTGGTTCTCAACGTTGGGAGAGGTTTTCTCTTCTCAACTGTATATATTTGGGCCAAAGTACAGGTTTAGCCAAAAAGGTGTAGTTGTGTTGCTGAATTTTGTGTTAGGGGCAGCAAAATTTGCGATATGGAAGACCCGAAAGAACAGTATTCGGGGACAGGGGTCTGTGGATGTGGTGGGAATGCTGGAGGGAATGTTGGCAGCGAGAATAAGGGTTGAGTTTGCCTATTATAAACTTGTCAACAATATTGATATTTTTATGAGTATATGGGGTATTCAGAGTCTGTTGTGTTTAGTAACTGTGGAGGAGGAATTGGAGTTCTGTTTTTAATTGATGTGTAACTACGGTTTTGTATGAGTATTTATTGTGTGGTGGGCTCCCAGACCCAATAAAGATTATTTAAAACTCTCTCTCTCTCTCTCTGTGTGTCTGTGCTACTCTCTCTCTCTGTGTCTGTGCTACTCACTCTCTCTGTGTCTGTGCTACTCACTCTCTCTCTGTTCTACTCTCTCTGTGTCTGTTCTACTCTCTCTGTGAGTCAGTTCTAATCTCTCTCTCTCTGTTCTACAATCTCGCTCTCTCTCTCTGTTCTACTCTCTCTCTGTGTCTGTGCTACTATCTCTCTGTGTCTGTGCTACTCTCTCTCTCTCTCTCTCTGTGTCTGTGCTACTCTAGCTCTCTGTGTCTGTGCTACTCTCGCTCTCTGTGTCTGTGCTTCTCTCTCTCTCTATCTCTCTCGCTGAGTCAGTTCTACAATCTCTCTCTCTCTCTATCTCTCTCTCTGTTCTACTCTCTCTGTGAGTCAGTTCTAATCTCGCTCTCTCTCTGTGTCTGTGCAACTCTCTCCCTCTCTGTGTCTGTGCAACTCTCTCCCTCTCTGTGTCTGTGCAACTCTCTCTCTCTCTCTCTCTCTCTCTCTCTCTCTCTCTCGGAATGACGTAACAATGTACATATTGCCAAAGCTTCCTTTGGATATTTATACTATTAAGATAATCAAAATAACAGTAACAACAATAACCAAGGGTCAAAATAACCATTGAACAATAACATCTCTCTCTCTCTCTCTCTCTCTCTCTCTCTCTCTCTCTGTGTCTGTGCTACTCTCTCTCTCTCTGTGTCTGTGCTACTCTCTCTCTTTCTGTGTCTGTGCTACTCGCTCTCTCTGTGTCTGTGCTTCTCTCTCTCTCTTTCTCTGAGTCAGTTCTAATCTCGCTCTCTCTCTGTGTCTGTGCAACTCTCTCCCTCTCTCTGTTCCTCTCTCTCTCTCTGTGTCTGTTCCTCTCTCTCTCTCTGTGTCTGTTCCTCTCTCTCTCTCTCTCTCTCTCTCTCTCTCTCTCTCTGTTTTCTCTCTGTTTTCTCTCTCTCTGTGTCTGTTCTCTCTCTCTCTCCGTGTCTGTTACGCTGATTTTGGTGGGGATGGCGGCCCGAATGGGGACGCTGTCCCTGTCACTTCGGCACGGCTTTAGGTGTGTTACTGAAGCTACTGTCACGGTGGAGGAGGTTCTGGTCGCCGTAGGAGAGAAGGTAGGATATGAGAATGTTGCTTATGCGTCACGGATGAATAAAGCGGTGGTGGTATTTCTTAAAGAAGAGCGCCTTGTTGATCGTATGGTTGAGCATGGCATACTTCTTAAAGGAATGTTTATTCAAGTTACGCTGCTTTTTTCTCCGTCAACAAGGGTAACGATTTCAAATGTACCGCCGTTTATTCCAAATGAGCTATTGGAGCGCGAGTTATTGCGCTTTGGGAAGTTTGCAAGTTCAATTAAGGTTGTCCCATTGGGTTGCAAACACCCGGCGTTGAAACAGGTTATGTCGTTTCGGCGACAGGTGTTTATGTTTTTGGACTCACCGGAGCAGACTTTGGAGTTAGCGTTTAAAGTCAAGTATGACAATAGACTGTATATGGCTTATGCTAGTACGGGTAGTCAACGGTGTTTTGAGTGTGGGGATGTTGGTCATAAGCGACATGCTTGCCCGAAAAGGGAGAAGGCAGAGGGAGGGGCGCAGGTGGTCCTCGTAATGCCTGGGCCCACTGATGTAGGGAGAGGTGGGCTGACAGCGGTAGAGCAGCCACAAGCATCTGTTGCTGAGGAACAAGTTGTCCGTGTTGAGGGCACAGAGTTGCAATATTGTTGTAGAAGGTAAGGATGGATCTGAAGGGCCATTTCCTCAGACTGGTGAGGAGGTGCCCAGTACGAGTGCTGGGGTACAGGAGGGGGTTCATGTGGAGCTAATCTCCCAAGTAGTGGAGGAGATGCCCACTACAAGTAATGGGTTACAGGAGAGGGTTCATGTGGAGCTAATCTCCCAGGTAGTGGAGGAGATGCCCACTATGAGTGCTGGGGTACAGGGGGGGGGGGGTTCATGTGGAGCTAGGTTCCCAGGTAGTGGAGGAGATGCCCACTACGAGTAATGGGGTTCAGGTGGGGCTAGTCTCCCAGGTAGTGGAGGAGATGCCTGGTACGAGTGATGGGGTGCAAGTGGGGAGTGTTGAAAGGGATGTGGTAGAGGGGAGTCAGTGGTCTGTGGCCTCAGTTGAGGAGGATCAGGAGAAGGATATGGATATCGCTCTTGATACGATATCAGCTGGTGAGGACTCCATTTACGATCTAGAGGAGGTAAATGGGTTTCTTGATCAGACTTTTGGGAAATCTGTCAAATTGGCAGATTATTTTGATGTTGATAAGTTTGTGAGGTCAGCTGTGATGTTACAGAAGACGGTGGGGTTAGACCAGTTGAGTGAGAAGAAGCGGTTTCGCTTGAGGAAATTTGTTACTGCTGTTGCAGAAAATTTAAATAATGATGATGATTATGCCTCATAGGGTGTTCTATTCTCTTTGTCTGGTTTCTCTGTGGTATCTTCTGCTTTTCCTTTTTCTTTTCTATATGGAGGTACTAAGGGTAGGTTCTCTCAATATTAATGGAGGAAGGGACAGGAATAAGAGGGCTTGGGTATTTGAAGTAATAAAACAGAAAAGGCTTAATGTAGTTTTCCTACAGGAGACACATAGTGATGAGGAAAATGAGGTTGACTGGGGTATGTGGTGGGAGGGGCAGCATATACTCAGTCATGGTACTAATTTCAGTGCTGGGGTGGCAATCTTGTTTTCTTCAGGCTTAGGGGTGACTGTGGTATCTACAACAGAGATTGTCAAGGGTCGGGTTTTATTGGTCAAGGTGGATGTTTATTTTTATTTTTTTGGAATGTTTATGCTCCTAATGAGGGTACAGAGCGTATTGTTGGTTTTGATAAAATAAAGGAAACCTTAAGACAGTGTGACAAAGAGGGGTGTATGGTTTTAGGGGGGGACTGGAACTGTACAGTGGATTTTACTGTTGATCGCACCGCTGAAGAACCTCACCTGCGGTCAGCAATTTGTCTGTCTGGTCTATTAACTGAGTTTGAGCTTTCTGATGTGTGGAGAGTAAGGAATGAAAAAGTTAGGCAGTACACTTGGCTAAAAGTTAATGAAGGTCATGTCAGTGCAGCAAGGTTAGACAGGTTGTATGTATCTGAGCAATACTGTAGTAGGGTTGGAAGGTGTGACATTACTCCTGTGGGTTTCTCTGATCACCATATTGTCACTGTTGATATTCACTTGTCCTGTCCACGAAGGTCATCATCTTATTGGTATTTTAATGTTAAATTGTTACATGATGTCTTGTTTTGTGAAAGGTTTTTGTTGTTTTGGGAAAAATGGAGGGTTACAAAAGGGAATTTTGAGTCCTTGAGACAATGGTGGGAGGTTGGGAAGGCCCAAATACGATTATTTTGTCAACAGTATACTGCTCTGTCTCGAATTGAAGTTAAAGAGACTATCAGGGCCCTTGAACAGGACATCAAATCTATTGAATTGAAGTTGCTCACTCAGAATGACCCCGGACTAGTCATGAACTTACAGGACAAGAAACATGAACTGAGGTCGTTTCTGCATGAAAGAGTGAAGGGTGCCTTGATTAGGTCTCGTTTCGCTTCCCTCAAGGATATGGATGCTCCTAGTGCTTTTAAAAAAAACCTAGGACAGTCGACATTGCAACGTAAACAGATGGTCTGCCTTCGTCTCCCTGATGGGAAGGTAACCACGGATGACAGTGAAATGCGTCAACATGCCGTGGATTTCTATTCTGCCCTCTATAAGGCGGAGGATTGTGACTCTCTGTGTACTGAACAGTTGTTACACGGTCTTCCTCAATTGGGACCTGAGCAAAGAGTCGCATTGGACTCTGACATTACACTGCAAGAGCGTCCACAGCAGTTATGCAGCTCTCAACAGGCCGAGCCCCTGGCATTGATGGTTTACCATCTGAGTTTTATGAGCACTTTTGGGGGTCTATTGGGGAGGATTTTTATGAAGTGGTGTGTGAATCTTTTCATGAGGGCTCTCTTCCTGTATCTTGTCAACGTGCAGTACTTTCACTGTTGCCAAAAAAGGGGGATTTGGCTCTCATAAAAAATTGGAGACCTGTTGCTTTGCTGTGTGCAGAATATAACATTGTTTCTAAATGTCTCTCAAACAGGTTGAAAGAGTATCTGGGATTGTTGGTCCACAAGGACCAGTCCTACTGTGTACCTGATCGCTCTATTGTTGACAACTTGTTTCTAATAAGAGATGTTTTAGACATTTGTAAACTGTCTGATGTAAATGTGGGTTTACTTTCTTTGGATCAGGAGAAGGCTTTTGATCGTGTGGACCACCAGTACTTGTTTAAAATAATGAAAGCCTTTGGGTTTGGGGATGTTTTTTTGTCTTGGATGAATTTACTGTATGCTGGGGCCTCGTGTATGGTGAAGGTGGGTGGTGGTTTGAGTTGCCCCATCCCTGTCCAAAGGGGCATCAGGCAGGGATGCCCAATTTCAGGGCAGTTATATAGTCTGGCGATTGAACCAATGCTTTGTTTTTTAAGAGCGAGGCTTACTGGTTTCTCTGTGCCAGGGGTTATGAAGGGTCCCACGATAGCACTGTCTGCGTATGCAGATGACGTGACAGTTTTTATTACAGGGGGTGAGGATGTTAAGGTTCTCTCAAACGCTTTAAAGGTGTATGAGGGGGCCTCCTCAGCTAGAGTCAATTGGGGAAAGAGTGAAGCGCTGTGGGCAGGCCAGCTTCAGATGGGGTCCGCTCCACGGTTACCAGGGGGGCTTCAGTGGGGCAGAGATGGGATGAAGACTTTGGGGGTTTTTCTAGGCTCAGAAGTCTTTCAGAAAAATAACTGGGAGGGTGTAGTGGAGAAAGTGTGTGCCAGACTGTCAAGATGGAAATGGGTGCTGCCCCAGCTGTCTTATAGGGGAAGGGTACTGGTAGCTAATAATCTTGCTGCCTCTACCCTGTGGCACAGACTAATGATTTTGCAGCCACCAAAGGGTCTGATACAAGAGCTTCAGAGGACCCTTGTCAATTTCTTCTGGTCTGGACAACATTGGATTAAAGCTTCAGCCCTGTACCTGCCACTGCACGAGGGTGGGCAAGGCCTGGTGGACATTTCTTCCAGGATCATGGCTTTCCGGCTTCAAGCAGCCCAGAGACTGTTGTACAGTGATGGTTCTAGCTGGGTTGACACAGCCTACACATTGATGAGGAGAGCGGGCTGTTTGGGCTTAGACAAGCACCTTTTCCTCTTAAAGCTGGAGGGGGGTGAGTTGCCTGGCCTGACTCCATTTTATGAGTCTGTTATGCAGGCTTGGAGAGTTCTGGTCAAGTCCCGTAAGGCCTGCACGCCACCAGGGATGTGGCTTTTTGAAGAGCCTCTTTTTCACAACACTGCCATCCAGTCCCGTGTTCTGGGTTCAGCTAGCCTACGTTCATGCCTGTTAGGCGTGGGGTGTACTAAGCTGGGTCATCTGATGCGGAACAGGAATAGGTCGTTGGAGGAGCTGGGAGAAAGAGCGGGGATCCGATCGTCTCGCCTACTGAGGAAGGTCGTCGCTGAGGTCTGTGACTCCTTGCCAGTACTTCATCTGCAGTATGTGACTGACACTTCCAATTCTGATCGGTGGAAGGAGGGTCTGGATTATGTGTTCACTGCACTGATTGTTAGTGCTGCGGCGGGGGCATTCGAGGAGGACGTGGGGATGCTGCTTTCCTTCGATACCCCGGAGCTGGGGGAGTTCAAGGAGGTGGGAAAGAAGGCCATGTACAGAATATGTGTAAAGGTGTCCCATGCCTCTTCCCTGGAAGGGGTAAAATCGACAAGGTGGGCGGGTGTGCTTGGTCCAGGTGCCTCCCCAAAAGGCTGTTGGCGATCATTATACAAACTGCCTATTGATAAGAGGACAGCTGACCTCCAATGGAGGATAATACATGGAGCCATAGCCACCAACATGCATCTGGTACACCTGGATCCTACTGTTGCGGAGGAGTGTCCATTCTGTGCTGAGTCTGAAACTCTGGCACATCTGTTTTTACAGTGTCCCAGGTTGGTCGGGATGATTGACCTGATCACTAATTGGTTCTCAACGTTGGGAGAGGTTTTCTCTTCTCAACTGTATATATTTGGGCCAAAGTACAGGTTTAGCCAAAAAGGTGTAGTTGTGTTGCTGAATTTTGTGTTAGGGGCAGCAAAATTTGCGATATGGAAGACCCGAAAGAACAGTATTCGGGGACAGGGGTCTGTGGATGTGGTGGGAATGCTGGAGGGAATGTTGGCAGCGAGAATAAGGGTTGAGTTTGCCTATTATAAACTTGTCAACAATATTGATATTTTTATGAGTATATGGGGTATTCAGAGTCTGTTGTGTTTAGTAACTGTGGAGGAGGAATTGGAGTTCTGTTTTTAATTGATGTGTAACTACGGTTTTGTATGAGTATTTATTGTGTGGTGGGCTCCCAGACCCAATAAAGATTATTTAAAACTCTCTCTCTCTCTCTCTGTGTGTCTGTGCTACTCTCTCTCTCTGTGTCTGTGCTACTCACTCTCTCTGTGTCTGTGCTACTCACTCTCTCTCTGTTCTACTCTCTCTGTGTCTGTTCTACTCTCTCTGTGAGTCAGTTCTAATCTCTCTCTCTCTGTTCTACAATCTCGCTCTCTCTCTCTGTTCTACTCTCTCTCTGTGTCTGTGCTACTATCTCTCTGTGTCTGTGCTACTCTCTCTCTCTCTCTCTCTGTGTCTGTGCTACTCTAGCTCTCTGTGTCTGTGCTACTCTCGCTCTCTGTGTCTGTGCTTCTCTCTCTCTCTATCTCTCTCGCTGAGTCAGTTCTACAATCTCTCTCTCTCTCTATCTCTCTCTCTGTTCTACTCTCTCTGTGAGTCAGTTCTAATCTCGCTCTCTCTCTGTGTCTGTGCAACTCTCTCCCTCTCTGTGTCTGTGCAACTCTCTCCCTCTCTGTGTCTGTGCAACTCTCTCTCTCTCTCTCTCTCTCTCTCTCTCTCTCTCTCTCTCGGAATGACGTAACAATGTACATATTGCCAAAGCTTCCTTTGGATATTTATACTATTAAGATAATCAAAATAACAGTAACAACAATAACCAAGGGTCAAAATAACCATTGAACAATAACATCTCTCTCTCTCTCTCTCTCTCTCTCTCTCTCTCTCTGTGTCTGTGCTACTCTCTCTCTCTCTGTGTCTGTGCTACTCTCTCTCTTTCTGTGTCTGTGCTACTCGCTCTCTCTGTGTCTGTGCTTCTCTCTCTCTCTTTCTCTGAGTCAGTTCTAATCTCGCTCTCTCTCTGTGTCTGTGCAACTCTCTCCCTCTCTCTGTTCCTCTCTCTCTCTCTGTGTCTGTTCCTCTCTCTCTCTCTGTGTCTGTTCCTCTCTCTCTCTCTCTCTCTCTCTCTCTCTCTCTCTCTCTCTGTTTTCTCTCTGTTTTCTCTCTCTCTGTGTCTGTTCTCTCTCTCTCTCCGTGTCTGTGCCTCTCTCTCTCTCTCTGTGTCTGTGCCTGTGTCTGTGCCCCTCTCTCTCTCTCTCTCTGTGTCTGTGCCTCTCTCTCTGTGTCTGTGCCTCTCTCTCTCTGTGTCTGTGCCTCTCTCTCATTCTCTCTGTGTCTGTGCCTCTCTCTCATTCTCTCTGTGTCTGTGCCTCTCTCTCTATGTGTCTGTGCCTCTCTCTCTATGTGTCTGTGCCTCTCTCTCTCTCTCTCTCTCTCTCTCTCTCTCTCTCTCTCTCTCTCTCTCTCTCTCTCTCTCTCTCTCTCTCTCTCTCTATCTGTGTCTGTGCCTCTCTCTCTCTCTCTCTCTCTCTCTCTCTCTCTGTGTGTCTGTGCCTCTCTCTGTGTCTGTGCCTCTCTCTCTCTGTGTGTCTGTGCCTCTCTCTATGTGTCTGTGCCTCTCTCTCTCTCTCTCTCTCTCATCTCTATCTCTCTCTCTCTCTGTGTGGGTGTCTGTGCCTCTGTGTCTCTCTCTCTCTCTCTCTCTCTGTGTCTGTGCCTCTCTCTGTGTCTGTGCCTCTCTCTCTGTGTCTGTGCCTCTCTCTCTCTGTGTATGTGCCTCTCTCTCTCTCTCTCTCTGTGTATGTGCCTCTCTCTCTCTGTCTGTGCCTCTCTCTCTCTCTGTGTGTCTGTGCCTCTCTCTCTCTGTGTCTGTGCCTCTCTCTCTCTCTGTGTATGTGCCTCTCTCTCTCTCTCTCTCTCTCTGTGTCTGTGCCTCTCTCTCTCTGTGTGTCTGTGCCTCTCTCTCTCTGTGTCTGTGCCTCTCTCTGTGCCTGTGTCTGTGCCTCTCTCTGTGTCTGTGCCTCTCTCTCTGTGTCTGTGCCTCTCTCTCTGTGTCTGTGCCTCTCTCACTGTGTCTGTGCCTCTCTCCCTCTCTCTCTGTGTCTGTGCCTCTCTCTCTGTGTCTGTGCCTCTCTCCCTCTCTCTCTGTGTCTGTGCCTCTCTCTCTGTGTCTGTGCCTCTCTCTCTCTCTCTCTGTGTCTCTCTCTCTCTCAAGTCAATTCAATTCAATTCAAGCTGCTTTATTGGCATGAAAAACATTGCGTCAATATTGCCAAAGCAACAATGTATACAATATACATTGTAATAAAATAATAAAGAATAACAAATAATAATAAAAAATGGTAGTAAATAATAATAAATAAATAACAACAATAAAATGTTAACAGTCAATAGTAGAAATATTATAAATATACAAATCTAAATACGGAAAATGAAACTATAACTAACTTATAACTAAATAACGGTCATCTTCACCATTATATCAGTACTATAACTACCATCATCATTACTACCACTACTACCACCACCATCATTAAACAGCCATCATTACCATTACCCCCCATACCACTACTATTTGGAATGATAAACAACAATAATAATGGTAATAACAATAATAGCAATAACAATAATAATAATAAGTACGTTACTATTTATTATGCAGATGTTATTATTCAGTGTCCCTCAGGCTATGGCAGGCAAATACATATTTGGCTGCAAGAGGAGCCATTGCTCCTTCGCCCATGAGTATTTTTAGTTTTTCCTCTGGGTTTAATAATTTAAAATTTGGAATAAATGTAGTCATTTCTGTGAATAATGAATCTCTTTGTGAGGAATATTTATCACAGTAAAGGAGAAAGTGCATCTCTGTTTCTACCTCCCCTGTCGTGCAGTGACCACATATACGCTCCTCTTTGGGTAGCCATGTCTTTTTATGTCTGCCGGTTTCTATTGCCAATGGATGGTCACTCAGCCTGTACTTGGTAAGGATCTGTCTCTGCTTCGTATCTCTGACAGAGTAGAGATAATCAGCCAATTCATATTCTCTGTTTAGGGTCAGATAGCAATTTAGTCAGCTTTGGGATTTTGTTTCGTTTTTCCAATGTTGTAAATATGAGTCCTTTGATTGGTTCATGATTTTGTTCATTGGAATTCTTTATTTTGAAGCAGTGCTGGTGTCAGCTTGGTTGGTTAGGTCCAACACCAGCTGACTGAGAGGGCTCGTTTCTGGGCTCAGCTCTTGGGTTTGAAGTGCTTTAAATTGCAGACTTGAATTTGGACTTGAATTTAGATGTAGACAAAATTTTAATGATCTTTTCTGTATTTTCATTACTACTGGAAAGCGGCCCAATTCTGCCCTACATGCATTAGTTGGTGTATTTCTCTGGACTTGTAGAATTTTCCGACAGAATTCTGCATGTAGGGCTTCAATTGGATGTTTGTCCCATATTTTAAAGTCCAGTTTATTGAGTGGCCCCCAAACCTCACTTCCGTAAAGAGCTATTGGTAGGATTACACTGTCAAATATTTTGGTCCAAATTCTAATTGGGATGTTGATTTTGAATAATTTCATTTTTATTGCATACAACGCTCTGCAGGCTTTTTCTTTGAGTGCATTCACTGCCATATTAAAGTTTCCCGATGCAGATATGGTCAGACCAAGGTATGTGTAATTTTTAGTGTGTTCAATTATGGTGTTGTTCAGGGTGAATTTATATTTGTGTTTCTGACATCTGTTATTTTTTTGGAAAATCATAATTTTAGTTTTTTTGAAATTTACTGCCAGGGCCCAATTATTGCAATATTGCTCTAGAATGTTAAGGTTCTGTTGAAGACCTTCTTTGGTTGGTGATAGAAGTACCAAGTCATCAGCATATAGCAGGTATTTTACCTCTGTGTCAAATAGTGTGAGTCCTGGGGCTGGAGAATGGTCCAACATGTCTGCTAACTCATTGATATAAATGTTGAAAAGATTTGGACTCAAACTGCAGCCTTGTCTCACACCTCGACGTTGTGAAAATAATTATGTTCTTTGGTTTTTGATTTTTATTGCACACTTGTTTTCTGTGTACATACATTTTATTAAGTCATACACCTTACCACCAAGCCCACTTTGGAGAATTTTGTAGAATAGCCCTTCATGCCAAATAGAATCAAATGCTTTTTTAAAGTCAATAAAGCAAGCAAAGACTTTGCCCTCTTTTTTTTGGTGGACGGGTTTATTAATTAGTGTGTGTAAGGTGTATATATGGTCAGTAGTGCGATGGTTAGGGAGAAAGCCAATTTGACATTTACTTATTAAATTTTTCTCTTGAAGAAAGGTTTGAATTCTTGAATTCAAAATGCTACAGAAAACCTTTCCCAATTTGCTGTTTACGCAAATTCCCCTGCAATTATTGGGGTCTGATTTGTCTCCACTTTTGTGGATAGTGGAGATGAGCCCCTGGTTCCAGACATCAGGGAAGCAGCCAGAAGTTAAAACTATGTTGAACAACTTAAGCACAGCATTTTGCAACTCAGGTGTGCTGTTTTTCAGCATTTCATTTCTTATGTTATCTAGACCACAAGCCTTCTTTGATTTGATAGATTTTAGCTTTTCATTTAGTTCTTGTTGGGTTATTGGGTAATCTAATGGATTGTGGTTGTTTTTAATGACCGATTCAAGGATGTTCAATTTTTCTTGAATTTCTAATTGGTTCTGTTGTAAGTCTTTTTGTGGGATGTTTTTGTATAGATTATCAAAATAAGTTTTCCAAATTACTTCATCTTGTATGGCTAATTATTGTGGCTTTATCATGATTAAATTGTTCCACATGTCCCAGAACTGATTTTGGTCAATTGCACTTTCAATTTCATCAAGTGTCTTGTTGGTATAATTCAATTTCTTGCGTTTTAGTGTATGTTTATACTGTTTCAGAGTTTCAAAGTATTCATAGCGTAGATCTGGGTTGTTTTGCTGCTTATGTTTTTCATTTGAAATTTGTCTTAGGTGTTTTCTAATTGTTTTACATTCTTAATCAAACCATTTTTCAGAAACATTTTGTTTTTTGTTTCTGATGTTGCATTTCTTTGGTTTTCTCAAATTTGCTTTCGATGCTGCTTTTTGGAAAATGCAATTGATGTTTTGAATAGCCGAATTGACATCTTCTTTATTGTTTTGGTATTGTGAGTAATTGAAAAACTGTATAGAGTTCATCATTTCATTTGAGTTCAATGTTTCAATGAATCTCTCTGCACTGTTTTGAGCCCATCTGTACGATTGGTTCATGTTGTAGAGTTTATTCTGCTGTTTTTTAAAAATGAATATTGCCGGTTAATTTCTTCAGAAACACGTTGATCTGACTGTGATCTGACAATGGTGTCTGTGGTCTGACAGTGAATGCACTAATGGAGGAGGGGTCAATGTCAGTGATGGCATAATCGACTACACTTGTCCCAAGAGCTGAGCAGTAAGTAAACTGACCTAAAGAGTCCCCTCTGATTCTACCATTAAGCATGTACAGGCCTAAGGCTCGACAGAGATGCACTAACTCCTTCCCATTTTTGTTCAGTATTTGGTCAGGACTGTTTCTATTCTTTATAATTGGGCTACTGTACAAGGAGGGGTGTCCCAATATGTGGTGGTTACCTCCCGCATCAGTGTAGTCAGGCTCAGAACCTGTTCTTGCATTGAGATCTCCACAAAGAAGCACTTTACCCTCTGCCTGAAATTGAATGATTTCTGTATGGAGATTGTCAAAAAACATCATCATAATATGATTAATCTGAAGGAGGAGCATAAGCTGCACATATGTACATTGGGGAAAAAAAGTATTTAGTCAGCCACCAATTGTGCAAGTTCTCCGACTTAAAAAGATGAGAGAGGCCTGTAATTTTCATCATAGGTACATGTCAACTATGACAGACAAAATGAGAAAAACAAATCCAGAAAATCACATTGTAGGATTTTTTATGAATTTATTTGCAAATTATGGTGGGAAATAAGTATTTGGTCAATAACAAAAGTTTCTCAATACTTTGTTATATACCCTTTGTTGGCAATGACACAGGTCAAACGTTTTCTGTAAGTCTTCACAAGGTTTTCACACACTGTTGCTGGTATTTTGGCCCATTCCTCCATGCAGATCTCCTCTAGAGCAGTGATGTTTTGGGACTGTCGCTGGGCAACACAGACTTTCTACTCCCTCCAAAGATTTTCTATGGGGTTGAGATCTGGAGACTGGCTAGGCCACTCCAGGACCATGAAATGCTTCTTACGAAGCCACTCCTTCGTTGACCGGGCAGTGTGTTTGGGATCATTGTCATGCTGAAAGACCCAGCCACGTTTCATCTTCAATGCCCTTGCTGATGGAAGGATGTTTTCACTCAAAATCTCACGATACATGGCCCCATTCATTCTTTCCTTTACACGGATCAGTCGTCCTGGTCCCTTTGCAGAAAAACAGCCCCAAAGCATGATGTTTCCACCCCCATGCTTCACAGTAGGTATGGTGTTCTTTGGATGCAACTCAGCATTCTTTGTCCTCCAAACACGACGAGTTGAGTTTTTACCAAAAAGTTATATTTTGGTTTCATCTGAACATATGAAATTCTCCCAATCCTCTTCTGGATCATCCAAATGCACTCTAGCAAACTTCAGACGGGCCTGGACATGTACTAGCTTAAGCAGGGGGACACGTCTGGCACTGCAGGATTTGAGTCCCTGGCGGCGTAGTGTGTTACTGATGGTAGGCTTTGTTACTTTGGTCCCAGCTCTCTGCAGGTCATTCACTAGGTCCCCCCGTGTGGTTCTGGGATTTTTGCTCACCGTTCTTGTGATCATTTTGACCCCACGGGGTGAGATCTTGCGTGGAGCCCCAGATCGAGGGAGATTATCAGTGGTCTTGTATGTCTTCCATTTCCTAATAATTGCTCCCAAAGTTGATTTCTTCAAACCAAGCTGCTTACCTATTGCAGATTCAGTCTTCCCAGCCTGGTGCAGGTCTACAATTTTGTTTCTGGTGTCCTTTGACAGCTCTTTGGTCTTGGCCATAGTGGAGTTTGGAGTGTGACTGTTTGAGGTTGTGGACAGGTGTCTTTTATACTGATAACAAGTTCAAACAGGTGCCATTAATACAGGTAACGAGTGGAGGACAGAGGAGCCTCTTAAAGAAGAAGTTACAGGTCTGTGAGAGCCAGAAATCTTGCTTGTTTGTAGGTGACCAAATACTTATTTTCCACCACAATTTGCAAATAAATTCATTAAAAATCCTACAATGTTATTTTCTGGAGAAAAAAATTATCCATTCGTCTGTCATAGTTGACGTGTACCTATGATGAAAATTACAGGCCTCTCTCATCTTTTTAAGTGTCTGTTCTTCTCTCTCTCTCTCTGTGTTCTACTCTCTCTGTGTCTGTGCCCCTCTCTCTCTGTGTCTGTGCCCCTCTCTCTCTGTGTATGTGCCCGTGCCCCCCTCTCACTGTGTCTGTGCCCCCCCCCTCTCTCTCTCTCTCCTACTCTCTCTCTCTGTTCTACAATCTCGCTCTCTGTGTCTGTTCTACTCTCTCTGTGAGTCAGTTCTACTCTCTCTGTCTGTTCCTCTCTCTCTCTCTCTCTCTCTCTCGCTCTCTCTCACAATCTCTCTCTCTCTCTGTTCTACTCTCTCTGTGTCTGTTCTACGCTCTCTCTGTGTCTGTTCTACTCTCTCTGTGAGTCAGTTCTACTCTCTCTCTCTCTCTGTGTTATACTCTCTCTCTGTGTGTCTGTTCTCTCTCTCTCTCTCTCTCTCACAATCTCTCTCTCTCTCTGTTCTACTCTATCTGTGTCTGTTCTACGCTCTCTCTGTGTCTGTTCTACTCTCTCTGTGAGTCAGTTCTAATCTCTCTCTCTCTCTCGCTCTGTTCTACTCTCTCTCTGTGTGTCTGTTCTCTCTCTCTCTCTCTCTGTGTCTGTTCTACTCTCTCTGTGAGTCAGTTCTCTCTCTCTCTCTCTCTCTCACAATCTCTCTCTCTCTCTCTGTTCTACTCTATCTGTGTCTGTTCTACGCTCTCTCTGTGTCTGTTCTACTCTCTCTGTGAGTCAGTTCTACTCTCTCTCTCTCTCTCTCTCTCTCTCTGTTCTACTCTCTCTCTGTGTGTCTGTTCTCTCTCTCTCTCTCTCTCTGTGTCTGTTCTACTCTCTCTGTGAGTCAGTTCTCTCTCTCTCTCTCTCTCTCGCTCTCTCTCTCTGTTCTACAATCTCTCTCTGTTCTACAATCTCCCTCTCTCTGTTCTACTCTCTCTGTGAGTCAGTTCTACTCTCTCTCTCTGTTCTACAATCTCACTCTCTCTGTGTCTGTTCTCTCTCTCTGTGTCTGTTCTCTCTCTCTCTCTCTCTCTCTCTCTCTCTCTCTCTCTCTCTCTCTCTCTCTGTGTTCTACTCTCTCTGTGTCTGTGCCCCTCTCTCTCTGTGTATGTGCCCGTGCCCCCCTCTCACTGTGTCTGTGCCCCCCCCCTCTCTCTCTCTCTCCTACTCTCTCTCTCTGTTCTACAATCTCGCTCTCTGTGTCTGTTCTACTCTCTCTGTGAGTCAGTTCTACTCTCTCTGTCTGTTCCTCTCTCTCTCTCTCTCGCTCTCAATCTCTCTCTCTCTCTCTCGCTCTCTCTCACAATCTCTCTCTCTCTCTGTTCTACTCTCTCTGTGTCTGTTCTACGCTCTCTCTGTGTCTGTTCTACTCTCTCTGTGAGTCAGTTCTACTCTCTCTGTGAGTCAGTTCTACTCTCTCTCTCTCTCTGTGTTATACTCTCTCTCTCTCTCTCTCTCTCTCTCACAATCTCTCTCTCTCTCTCTGTTCTACTCTATCTGTGTCTGTTCTACGCTCTCTCTGTGTCTGTTCTACTCTCTCTGTGAGTCAGTTCTACTCTCTCTCTCTCTCTCTCTCTGTTCTACTCTCTCTCTGTGTGTCTGTTCTCTCTCTCTCTCTCTCTGTGTCTGTTCTACTCTCTCTGTGAGTCAGTTCTCTCTCTCTCTCTCTCTCTCTCTCTCTGTTCTACAATCTCTCTCTGTTCTACAATCTCCCTCTCTCTGTTCTACTCTCTCTGTGAGTCAGTTCTACTCTCTCTCTCTGTTCTACAATCTCACTCTCTCTCTCTGTTCTACTCTCTGTGTCTGTTCTCTCTCTCTGTGTCTGTTCTCTCTCTCTCTCTCTCTCTGTCTGTTCTACTCTCCCTCTCTCTCTCTCTCTCTCTCTCTCTCTGTTCTACTCTCTCTCTCTCTCTGTGTCTGTGTCTGTTCTACTCTCTCTCTCTCTCTGTGTCTGTGTCTGTTCTACTCTGTCTGTTCTACTCTCCCTCTCACTCTCTCTCTCAGTTCTACTCTCTCTCTCTCTCTTTCTGTGTATGTGTCTGTTCTACTCTCTCTGTCTGTCTTTTCTACTCTCTCTGTGTCTGTTCTACTCTCTCTGTGTCTGTTCTACTCTCTCTGTGTCTGTTCTACTCTCTCTCTCTCTCTGTTCTACTCTCTCTCTCTTTCTGTGTCTGTTCTACTCTCTCTGTGTCTGTTCTACTCTCTCTCTCTCTCTCTCTCTCTCTGTGTCTGTGTCTGTTCTACTCTCTCTGTGTCTGTTTTACTCTCTCTCTCACTCACTCACTCACTCACTCACTCACTCACTCACTCACTCACTCACTCAGAGATTGTAAGAGAACACCGGATGACAGTGAGAAAAGCGAGACAAACTAAAAGGACAGGAAGAGAAGCAAGAGAGATAGAGAGGAGAGAGAAAGAGAGAGCGTGATAGTGAGAGACAGTGCGATGACACACACACACACAAACTAACCATTTCAAGTACAGCAGAAGGGGAGAGAAGAGGGAATAGTTTTGATCATCACGATGCCAGACCTTTATAATTATAAGAGCAGATGCCAAAATATATTTTTAAACATCATGGCCCTCTACAGTATTTGTGGATGTGATTCTTCATAACATGATCATGACATGGACAGACCCGATGAGAAATCATCTATAGACGATTAAACAGAGGTTGGATATATGACTGTGCTTTGTAAGGAAAACCTAGGCCTTGCCTCATACTGTCAGTGAGTGACAAGGAGTTGGCATGATAGCACAAACAGACCGGCACTAAGGCTATGGAAGAACTCCTCTGTCCCCCAACCATAACTTTTAACCCTAGACTCAGTGTGAACCCTAGCAACCAGTAAGTGACTCATCCTGTAGATCAGGTAACTAAAGCCAAATCACATGACCAATCCTCTGCGGTGTGTCTTGTTCATTCTGCTCCAGGCCCTATTTAACTCAATGCTTCCCATGTTCCCAGGTCAGACACATTTACAATTAGAATACATAGAAAAGACAGTCCAATTCTAATTCACCAAGCCCTTTGAGTATACAGACTAGCACTAGCTGACAGACAACAGTTACTTCTTCTGCTGCTACAGACAGAGGCCAGTTGAGCCATGTCTGGTATGCCACTGACCCTTCTGACACACACAGGACAGAAGGAGAGAGAATGGGAGAGAGAGAAAGAATGGGAGAGAGAGAGAGAGAGAGAGAGAGAGAGAGAGAGAGAGAGAGAGAGATGGAAACAGAGAGATGGCAGCTGGCCAGACACAGAGCGAAAGAGAGGGAAGCCAAGAGAGGGATGCTGCAGACACAGAGAGTGAGAGAAACAAACAAAGAGGGGGTCGGGCCCATGCACCGGGGCTAATGGGGTCCGGCATACGCCCTCGCTGGCACTACAGTATATCATGCTTCATTAGCTGCTATGCTATTGTGGCGTATCTATGAAGCAGACAGCCTGGGTGTAGTGATGTAATGTGGTTCACACTGCAGGCAGAAGATGGAGGGAGAAAGGAATGGACTGTCGGTCTGGGAGGGATCATGGCGGCTCCAAATGTGACTGCTGCTGCTGCTTCTGGGCTGACTGGGCGGCTGGCTGTGGTCCAATACCCTATTACGACAGCCTCTCGTCTCCTTTCACTTTGTCTTATAATCTTATTTCAGATAAGTGGTCGAGGGGGACATGAGATGAGGGAAGGAGGCTGTTTGAGATTCTTGGGATGTATCGTTTGTCTCTGTTTCTGTCTGACCTTCACTGGCTATCAACTCGTGTCAGATCAGTGGTGATTTGGGAAAGGAGGCTTGCTTACTAGAATCAATGGGATGTGGTCTAGGTCTGTGTTGTCTGGCCCTGACTATCTGTTGATTCAAACAGCCGCTGTCTGTGAAGGTGGTGTGTTGTCTGGCCCTGACTATCTGATGATTCAAACAGCCGCTGTCTGTGAAGGTGGGAGGAGCTGACACCGTTCTGTCTATCACTGGGGTCCCTTCTCTCTCTCTCTCTCTCTCTCGCTCTCTCTCTCTCTCCTCCTACCCCACTTCTTCCATCTCTCCCTCTATCCTTCCCCTCTATCTATCCCCCAATCCTAATTCACACAGAAGTAGATAGGCTGCTCCCGCTGCTGGCGTCTCAGCTAGTCAGCTCCACAGTTTAGCTCAATCCAACTGAGCAGTGTATGTGTGTGTGCGTGCGTGGTACCTCGGGCCCAGATGGTACTTAAAAAAATACAGTACTGATACCCCAAACACAGACCCGATATAGTGATTTGGCACAGATATCCAGATAAAGCATTTCCACACGCTCTCAGATGAGATGAAATAAAACATAATAATGAATAGACCTATTGCTGATACACTTCAAATAATCTGCCCTCTTATGCAAATACATTAGCCAATATAAACCCGCTCACATATTAGCCTTAATACACTTCTATACCGTATGCAGCAAGTATGTTGGCATAGATACTCATACTGCATTGTATATCACTGATAATGCATTAGGCATAATATAAGTTGGCTTTGTTATGACATTAACAAACACATTCTGGATGCCTTCTCATACTGCAACAAGAGCTCATAGTTTTCCTTCGAAATTCGACATATTATGGATGAACGTCTATTTTTTACGCATTAATTCTACATGGTATCAGGGTTAATTCTTTGTGGTTACAGGGTTAAAAAAACGGAAAAACCAAAAAAAAAAAACAGTTAACAGTTTAGGCATTAATTCAGAGTGGTTAAGGTTAGGGCTATGGTTTGGGGAAGGCTCTGCAAACCAACCGACCTCATACCATAAGTTTTGTCAAGGCTTGCTAGAGCATTGTGAACTGCCGTAGCACAGTGGTCTGAACAGCACACTTCTACTCCGAGCATCTCGAGTTCGCGCCGAGTGCTGGGCAATAATTTTTCTTATTTTTTTTCGCCAAGGAAGGCATATACTTTATATCGATGTTCTCAGGACAATTTTCAAACGTCTATCTCTAGTGATCAGGCTGGTATATCAGCCCTGATATGCTCATATACCATTAGGCTACTCATATGTGTTGGCATTGATACTACTCCTATGTTGGCAATGATACTACTCCTATGATGGCATTGATACTCATGGGCAGCGCACAATTGGCCTAGCGTCGTCCAGGGTAGGGGAGGGAATGGCCGGCAGGGATGTAGCTCAGTTGATAGAGCATGGCGTTTGCAACGCCAGGGTTGTGGGTTCAATTCCCACGGGGGACCAGTATGAAAAAAAAATATATGCATTCACTAACTGTAAGTCGCTCTGGATAAGAGCGTCTGCTAAATGACTAAAATGTAAATGTAAATGATACTACTCCTATGTTGGCATTGATACTACTCCTATGTTGGCATTGATACTACTCCTATGTTGGCATTGATACTACTCCTATGTTGGCATTGATACTACTCCTATGGCATTGATACTCATATGGAACCATAATAACATAATCCTTGATGTTCTCACCATCATCCTCTGAGGCCCGGATACAATCAGACCCACTTGCTCATTAGCTGTGACATATTCATAGTGCAGATATCTAATAGAGGTATTAGCCAATTATATTAATTCTGATATCCCAGGCCATTCAGACATAATATATTCATGGACCCTTGCTTAGTATTCCCAGCATGCATCCTGAGTCAGGAATACCAGACAAGTCACTTTGCCCCTCCAGGGTCAAGAGGTACAGTGTGTGTATATTAAATCACATTTTATTCGTCACTTACACAGTTTACAGCAGGTATAAGCAGTGCAGCAAAATGCTTCTGTGCTAGCTCCCTCAACATTGCAGTGTGTGCGTGTT
Organism: Coregonus lavaretus; assembly: GCF_964263955.1. Lineage (NCBI taxonomy): Eukaryota > Metazoa > Chordata > Actinopteri > Salmoniformes > Salmonidae > Coregonus > Coregonus lavaretus. The sequence continues at coordinate 31,919 of NW_028161429.1, forward strand.
TGTGCGTGTGTGCGTCTATGCGTGCGTGTCTAGACATCCTCTTCTCTCTACCAGGGTCTGTCTGTCTATCAATAGGCGTTTGTGTCTATTCTATAGAGTGTGCCCACTCCACAGCAGATGAGAGAGTGTGTGCGTGTGTATGTGTCTATGTGTCTGTGAATGTGTGTGTGCGTACTGGGTGTGTGTGTGCGTGCGTGCGCCAGTCTGCGTAGGCCTGTTGGCGGCCGGGCCGGGTCGCCTCTGCCCATTCACACTTAGCATGGCATTAGTGATGACTGAGTCAGATACCTGGCCTCACCTCAATGGCCCACCCCACGTCACAGAAAACATATTCTATATTTACATACCACTCGGTTCTGTTATGGTCTTCCTGCCTGTGTTTTCGTCTGACTGGAACTAACCATTTTTAACATGCTTTGATGGAATGTGTAATGTTGTGATGTTTTGGTTGGTTTAATATTGGTGATATTTTGCTCTGTTTTGGTTTGATGTGTTGGTTTGTGATGTTGCGATGTGTTGGTTTAATATGTTGGTTTAATGTTTTCATGTGATGTGTTGTTTTCATGTGACGTGATGTGATTTGCAGTCACTCTGTTGTGATATCTGTTTTTTGCTTGTGATGTGATGTTGGTTGCAACATTGTGTTATAGGCTGTCGGTTTGTTGTAGCGTACCCGTTTATGTAATGGTTGTTGTGCAGTGTCATTGTTGCGGAGTGAGATTGTGTTGTTATGCTAAAATGTCCTGTGTGTACAATAGGTATAGTGTGCAGTCATTTTACAACGTTACAAGCTCTCTGGTCGTCAGGTGAACTGCAGCTATAAGATGGTGCCGACAGACATGGTCGCCCTGTTTCTAGCTCCTAGCCAACTTGGCAGTATTTTATCTTTATTTGTGTTATTTCTTACATTATCTGCTCAGAATGTTACTTGCATGGGGCCTCCCGAGTGGCGCAGTGGTCTAAGGCACTGCATCGCAGTGCTAGCTGTGCCACTAGAGATCCTGGTTGTGTTTTGGAGGACGCACGACTCTCGACCTTCGCCTCTCCGTGTCCGTACGGGAGTTGCAGCGATGGGACAAAACTAACTACCAATTGGATACCACGAAATTAGGGCAAAAAAGGGGGTAAAACACCCCCCCCCCCAAAAATAAATAAAAATAAATAAAAATAAAAAAATACTTTGGATATTAGGTCACTCACCAGCATTTAGACCAGAAATTCGACTTCCTGAATTGGATCCTCTGTTTGAACTCCTCGAGGCAATTCCAAGAACTCTCCGGGAAAAAGAAAGGTGGAGGTGTATGCTTCATAATTAACTACAGGATCTCAAGTCCTTTTGTTCTCCCGATCTGGAATACCTCACCATCAAATACTGACCACATTACCTCCCGAGTTAATTTTCTTCAGTCATCATCACGGCCGTGTATACCCCCACCCCCTCCCCCAAGGAACTACACTGGACTTTATGCAAACTGGAATCCGCATATCCATTCTGAGGCTGCATTTATTACAGCTGGGGACTTTAATAAAGGAAATCTGAGGAAAACGCTACCGAAGTTCTATCAACAAATCTCCTGTGCTACTCGCGCAATGAGAACTCTGTACCATTACTACTCCCCCTTCCGGGACAGATACAAGGCCCTCCCCCACCCTCCCTTCGACAAATCCGATCACGCCTACATTTTGCTCCTCCCCTTCTGTAGGCAGAAACTTAAACAGGAAGTACCCGTGGTAAGGACTGTTCAACGTTGGTCTGACCAATCGGAATCTATGCTTCAAGATTGTTCTGATCACACGGACTGGCAAATGTTCCGGGTCGCCTCTGAGAATAGTATCTCCGTATACACTGACTCGGTGACGGAGCTCATCAGGAAGTGCATAAAGGATGTTGTTCCCACTGTGACGATTAGAACTTATCCAAACCAAAAACAGTGGATAGATGGCAGCATTCGCGCAAAACTGAAAGCGTGAACCACCACATTTAACCACAGCAAGGTGACTGGGAACATGCACGTGTACAAACAGACCAGCTATGCCCTCTGTAAGGCAATCAAATAGGCAAAACGACAGTACAGGGACGAAGTGGATTTGCAATTCAACGGCTCAGAAACGAGACGTATGTGGCAGGGACTCCAGACAATCACAGATTATAAAGGGAAAGTCAGCCACATCGCGGACACCGATGCCTCACTCCCGGACAAGCTGAACACCTTCTTCGCCCGCTTCAAGGAAACCACCGAGCCACTCACGAGGACCACTGTCACTTACGAGGACTGTAATCTCGTTCTCCATGGCCAACATGAGTAAGACATTTAAGTGTGTTAACCCTCGCAAGGCTGCCGGCCCAGACGCGATCCCAATACCCGTCCTCAGAGCATGTGCAGACCAGCTAGCTGGAGTGTTTACAGACATATTCAATCTCTCCCTATCCCAGTCTGTTGGCCCAACTTGCATCAAAATGTCCACCATTGTTCCTGTACCAAAGAAAGCAAAAGTAACTGAACTAAATGACTATCGCCCCATAGCACTCACTTCTGCCATCATGAAGTGCTTTGAGAGGCTAGTTAAGGATCATATCACCTCCACCTTAACCGACAACCTAGACCAATTTGCATATTGCCCCAACAGATCCACAGATGATGCAATCGCCATCGCATTGCCCTATCCCATTTGGACAAGAGGAATACATTTACATTTTAGTCATTTAGCAGACGCTCTTATCCAGAGCGACTTACAGTTAGTGAGTGCATTCATTATTTTTTATATTTTTCATACTGGCCCCCCATGGGAATCGAACCCACAACCCTGGCGTTGCAAACGCCATGCTCTACCAACTGAGCTACATCCCTGCCGGCCATTCCCTCCCCTACCCTGGACGACACTTGGCCAATTGTGCGCCGCCCCATGGGTCTCCCTGTCGCGGCCGGCTACGACAGAGCCTGGATTCGAACCAGGATCTCTAGTGGCACAGCTAGCACTGGGATGCAGTGCCTTAGACCACTGCGCCACTCAGGAGACCTATGTAAGAATGCTGTTCATCGACTATAGCTCAGCCTTCAACACCATAATGCCCTCCAAGCTCGGGGCCCTGGGTCTGAACCCTGTCCTGTGCAACTGGGTCCTAGACTTCCTGGTCCTCCACAGGTGCCTCACAAGGGTGCGTGCTCAGCCCCATCCTTTACTCCCTGTTCACCCATGACTGCGTGGCCACGCACGTCTCCAACTCAATCATCAAGTTTGCTTACGACACAATAGTGGTAAGCCTGATTACCAACGACAACGAGACAGCCTGGGAGGAGGTGAGGGCCCTGGCGGAGTGGTGCCAGGAAAATAACCTCTCCCTCAACATCAACAAAACAAAGGAGCTGATCGTGGACTTCAGGAGACAGCAGTCTCGGGGCCACAGTGGAGAGGGTGAAAAGCTTAAGGTTCATCGGCAAGCACGTCAATGACAACCTGAAATGGTCAATCAACACAGACAGTGTGGTGAAAACCTCAGGAGGCTGAAGAAATTCAGCTTGGCCCCTAACCCCCTCATGAACTTCTACAGATGCACCATTGAGAGCATCCTGTCGGGCTGTTCCACCGCCTGGTACGGCAATTGCACCGTCCGCAACCGCAGGGCTCTCCAGAGCGTGGTGCGGTCAGCCCAACGCATCACCGGGGGCACACTGCCTGCCCTCCAGGACATCTACAGCACCCGGTGTCACAGGAATGTCAAGAAGATCATCAAGGACCTCAGCCACCCGAGCCACGGCCTGTTCACCCCGCTACCATCTACAAGGCGGAGACAGTACAGGTGCATCAAAGCTGGGACCGAGAGACTGAGCAACAGCTTCTATCTCCAGGTCATCAGACTGTTAAACAGTCACCACTAGCCGGCCTCCGCCTAGTACCCTCCCCTGAACCTTAGTCACTGTTACCAGCCGGCTACCAAGCGGTACTCTACCCGGCACCTTAGAGACTGCTGCCCTATGTACATAGTCATTGAACACTGTTCACTTTAATAATGTTTACATACTGTTTAACCCACTTCATAATTATATACTGTATTCTAGTCATGGCTCATCCTATATAACTACTGCTGCACACACCTTTCCTATTCATATACTGTCTATACACACCATTATATACATGTATATACATGTGTATGTATGTATGTATGTATGTATGTATATATGCATGCATACACACACACACACACATTTATATTCCAGACTCTGACATTGCTCGTTCTGATATTTCTTAATTTCTTTATTTACATCTGTTGGATTTGTGTGTATTGTTTTGTATTGTTAAGTATACTGCACTGTTGGAGCTAGAAACATAAGCATTTCGCTGCACCTGCAATAACATCTGCAAAATATGTGTACGTGACCAATAAAATTTGATTTGAGTTGTTTTTGGATGGTTGTACAAGGTCTGATTTTCGGTTGTTGTCTTTTATGTGTTTTGAGATGTGCTGCTGGTGATGCATTCCTCATTTGACGTGTGATTGTTTTGTCCTGCTGAGATGTGCTAGTGGCTGTGCTAATGTTGACATGTTGACAGATACTCTGCTGTGTGAGCCCTTCATAGCCTCAGCAGGAGCAGCCATCATCATACAGACAGACAGACAGAGATGGTTTGATAGGGTGGCTATGTGTTGTTGTTTTTCAACTTGCTGTATGAACAGCTACATCAGCATGCAACAATTGACCACTGCGCTTTTTCCTCACAGTGTCAGCACACTGCACCCTCTACAAACAATAGCAGACGACAACCGGCTAGAGATGGACAGATAGAAGGATAGACGGAGAGACAGAATGATAGAGAGAACGAAGGAGTGTGGGTGGGGAGGGAGGGAAGGGGGAGGATATGCGGGGGATAATGGAGCAGAAGACAGAATGACAGTCAGCCAGACAGAATGCATGGCATAGAGACAGACGGACGGACGGACAGACAGACGGGGGGGGGGGGGGACATGTTACCTTTCGGGGGACGAGGATTTCTCCGAGTTCACGGACATGAGCGGTGCCTGTTAGCCGCTCGCTCGCCGAGGGACGACAGAGAGACGGCAAGGAACTCTCTTTTCTCTGCTTCTCTCGCTCTCCCTTCGTTCTGTGTAAGTGGGAGGGGGGGCTGCCTCCCCTCCTCCTCTTCCTCTCTTTCTCCTTCTATCTCTCCTCCTCTTGCTCAGAGGAGAAGAAAGGATGGAGGACAACACTCCAAGAAAGAGTAGAAGGGGAAAAAAGCAGCTGTGGGCTGGCTGAACAGAAATCTTGCTGCATGTGAAGCGAGACAAGCAATGTCAGACGCCTTTCAGCTTCCTTCCTTCCTCCCTTCCTCCCTTCCTTCCTTTACCTCCTTCACCCTCTGTCTCACTTTCGCTTTTCAGAGTTGTTTTATCACTCTCCTTCCTTCTGTTCTCTATCCTTCTTGGTTGGTTCTTAAACGGTGATGAAATGAACACACAAATTCCCAGTCTCAATCCGCTTTGTCTGTCCTCCTCCTCCTTTTCACTCTTTCTCTCTCCCTTTCTCTCCGAAACAGCAGCAGCGCAGTAGCTGGCTCTAGCAGGCCTTCTGCAGCTCTGCACAACAACAGAGCCCAGAGCGAGCTGGAACAAACCACTGCCTGACAGAGAGAGGGGGGTGGGAGGGCTGGGACCAATTGGAAAACTAAACCACTTCTCCTTGAGGTCGTCTCTCCTACCCCTCTCCCTGCGTGGTCCGGACCTCCCTCCTTCCCTCCATCCCCTCTGCCTTATTAAGACATCCTGTATCTCGGGGCAACGCCACACAGATCTGACTCCCCCTCTCTCTATCTGCCATCCTTCTCTTCTCCCCTGTTTTCTCTCAATCCATTTTCCACTGTCTTTTCTGCCTTTATGGTTGTAATGTGTATGGTTGTAATTGTCTTTTCTCTCTACATTCCCTCTCTCTCCCAGCAGATGGGTCTATTTCTACATGAGAGAACAGCACATAGAGAGGTAGCCAGAGTCTCTCTCTCTACTGTCCTCCCCCATCTCTCCCTCTCTCTCTCTGTCCTCCCCATCTCTCTCTCTCTGTCTACTGTCCTCCCCCATCTCTCTCTCTACTCTTCTCCCCATCTCTCCCTCTCTACTCTCCTCCCCCATCTCTCTCTCTCTCTACTGTCCTCCCCATCTCTCTCTCTCTACTGTCCTCCCCATCTCTCTCTCTCTCTCTCCTGTCCTCCCCATCTCTCTCTCTCTCTCTCTCTCTCTCTCTCTCTCGCTCTCTCTACTGTCCTCCCCATCTCTCTCTCTCTCTCTCTACTGTCCTCCCCATCTCTCTCTCTCTCTCTACTGTCCTCCCCATCTCTCTCTCTCTACTGTCCTCCCCATCTCTCTCTCTCTCTCTCTCTCTCTCTCTACTGTCCTCCCCATCTGTCTCTCTCTCTCTCTCTCTCTCTCTACTGTCCTCCCCATCTCTCTCTCTCTCTCTCTCTCTCTCTCTCTCTCTACTGTCCTCCCCATCTCTCTCTCTCTCTCTCTACTGTCCTCCCCATCTCTCTCTCTCTCTCTACTGTCTTCCCCACTCTCTCTCTCTCTCTCTCTCTCTCTCTCTCTCTCTCTCTCTCTCTCTCTCTCTCTCTCTCTCTCTCTCTCTCTCTCTCTCTCTCTCTCTCTCTCTCTCTCTCTCTACTGTCCTCCCCATCTCTCTCTCTCTCTCTCTCTCTCTCTCTCTCTCTCTCTACTGTCCTCCCCTTCTCTCTCTCTCTCTACTGTCCTCCCCCATCTCTCCCTCTCTACTCTTCTCCCCATCTCTCTCTCTCGCTCTCCTGTCCTCCCCCATCTCTCTCTACTCTCCTCCCCCATCTCTCCCTCGCTACTCTTCTCCCCATCTCCCTCTCTACTCTCCTCCCCCATCTCTCTCTCTCTACTGTCCTCCCCATCTCTCTCTCTCTACAGTCCTCCCCATCTCTCTCTCTCTCTACTGTCCTCCCCCATCTCTCTCTCTCTCTCTCTCTCTCTCTCTCTCTCTCTCTCTCTCTCTCTCTCTACTGTCCTCCCTTATCTCTCTCTCTCTACAGTTCTCCCCATCTCTCTCTCTCTCTACTGTCCTCCCCCATCTCTCTCTCTCTCTCTCTACTGTCCTCCCTTATCTCTCTCTCTCTACTGTCCTCCCCATCTCTCTCTCTCTACTGTCCTCCCCCATCTCTCTCCCTCTCTACTGTCCTCCCCCATCTCTCCCTCTCTACTCTTCTCCCCATCTCTCTCTCTCTCTCCTCCCCATCTCTCTCTCTCTCTACTGTCCTCCCCCATCTCTCTCTCTACTCTCCTCCCCATCTCTCTCTCTCTCTACTGTCCTCCCCCATCTCTCTCTCTCTACTGTCCTCCCCCATCTCTCCCTCTCTACTCTTCTCCCCATCTCTCTCTCTCTACTCTCCTCCCCATCTCTCTCTCTCTACTCTCCTCCCCATCTCTCGCTCTCTACTCTCCTCCCCATCTCTCTCTCTCTCTACTCTCCTCCCCCATCTCTCTCTCTACTGTCCTCCCCCATCTCTCCCTCTCTACTCTTCTCCCCATCTCTCTCTCTACTCTCCTCCCCATCTCTTTCTCTCTACTCTCCTCCCCATCTCTCTCTCTCTACTCTCCTCCCCATCTCTTTCTCTCTACTCTCCTCCCCATCTCTCTCTCTCTACTGTCCTCCCCCATCTCTCTCTCTGTCCTCCCCATCTCTCTCTCTCTCTCTCTCTACTGTCCTCCCCATCTCTCTCTCTCTACTGTCCTCCCCATCTCTCTCTCTACTGTCCTCCCCATCTCTCTCTCTCTCTCTACTGTCCTCCCCCATCTCTCTCTCTACTGTGCTCCCCCATCTCTCTCTCTACTGTCCTCCCCATCTCTCTCTCTACTGTCCTCCCCATCTCTCTCTCTACAGTCCTCCCCATCTCTCTCTCTCTCTCTACTGTCCTCCCCCATCTCTCTCTCTCTACTGTCCTCCCCCATCTCTCTCTCTACTGTGCTCCCCATCTCTCTCTCTACTGTGCTCCCCATCTCTCTCTCTCTACTGTCCTCCCCCATCTCTCTCTCTACTGTCCTCCCCATCTCTCTCTCTCTACTGTCCTCCCCCATCTCTCTCTCTACTGTCCTCCCCCTTTCTCTCTCTCTCTCTACTGTCCTCCCCCATCTCTCTCTCTCTCTCGCTCTCTCTCTCTCATGTGCCGAATACAACATGTGTAGGTAGACCTTACAGTGAAATGCTTACTTACAAGCCCCTAACCAACAATGCAGTTTTAAGAAAATAAGAGTTAAGAAAAAATTTACTAAATAAACTAAAGTAAAAAAAGTTACACAATAAGATAACAATAACGAGGCTACATACAGGGGGTACTGGTACAGTCAATGTGCGGGGGTACAGGTTAGTCAAGGTAATTGAGATAATATATACACTACATGTAGGTAGGGGTAAAGTGACTATGCATAGACAAACAGCAAGTAGCAGCAGTGTAAAAAAAGGGGGTCAATGCAAATAGTCCAGGTAGCCGTGTGTGTGTGTGTGTGTGTGTGTGTGTGTGTGTGTGTGTGTGTGTGTGTGTGTGTGTGTGTGGTGGGGGGGCGGGCATTCTGAGGTTACTGATACTGACTAGTCACTCTCCGTTTGCACACACTGTCTGTCACACACACCCACGGCACACACAAACGCTGCTGAATGAATTCCATGCAGAATGTATTCAAGCTTTACAACAACATTTGGGTCAGGCAAAACCATTGCATAATGCACATGTACTTTAAAGTTCCTAAATCATAGGCTACAGAGAGAGTAAAAGGCCTCCAGTAGATATTAGCCCTGGGTGAAACTGATGATGAAAAACCCCTGGATTGCTGATGCTATGCATTGGCCAATGAGAGGTTTTGAAGCCACCGGTCGGCGATATTGGAACTCCCCAGAAGAAGCAGTCCTCCATAGGAATGAATGGAATTCTACAGTATTTCAATTCAATTCTTCATCGACAAAACTATATGTATTTAAGTATTTTTTTTATTGTAGTGGGGACAGTAACATTAGGACTTTAAGAATATATATACTTTTTTCTATATTTGTTGCTCACATAATATCATTTTTAAGTATCCTAAGTGGTGAAGGTGTCTGTAATAGAATAAACGTGGCAAAAACAAATATATACATTCATAAATGCATTTCTATAGCTTCCAAAATATTTTTTACAACGGTGGGGGTTACACATGGTCTGCGGTTGTGAGGCCGGTTGGATGTACTGCCAAATTCTCTAAAGATGGAGGCATGGTGGCTTCAAAACAGCGCCCCCTGTCAGTCATTTAGTGTATATATAAATATTTGGGTGAAACAGGGTATAGCATTAGCACATGAACAAAGACTGTATGAACGAGACTAGTGTTATGTGTGGTGGTAACACTACTCTAGGTCACTATGCACCCTGATAGCTGAGCATCTCATTTTATTATTAATAGAGACTGGGACCCCCTTCCACTACACACAGCTAATGGTACATTCCTGATGTCATATTTCCATAGAGGAGGCAAAAAACGGAGACTTAAGACCTGTCACCCATTTTAAAGAGCGACTGCCCTTTGAAAACGGCCTATGTGGCATCAACGTGAGTCAAAAATATTTATTCTAGTGTCAAAATGTGGAACCTCAGAGCGTCACAACGAGTAAATTGGGTTTGGATTACAATTATGTCAACAAATCATCCCCCATTTTGCCAAGCTCCACGTGCAAATCGCCCCTCTGTCTACTTCGCTTCCCTTCACTGAATGGGGCTCCGTTGTTTCATCGCCCCCAACCAACGCGTTGAAAGGATCACGGCTGTTTGAGACTGAAAATAACTATTTTGAACCTTTGCTTCCAGCAGGATGCACAGCCAACAACTATGGCTTGCATGCCCTGCCGAAGGACCCCATCATGCGGAATAGGTGGTTGGAGGGCATTGGTCTCCAGTGGTGGTGAATATACCGGTAACTAGACCATAGACCAGGGTTCCCCAACTGGCGGCCTGTGGTTTTATTTGGCACCCCAAGTTTTCAGAGCAAAATATAAACAATATATACTGACCAAAAATATAAACACAACATGCAACAATTAACGATTTTACTGAGTTACAGTTCATATAAGGAAATCAGTAAATTGAAATAAATTCATTAGGCCCTAATCTATGGATTTCACATGACTGGGCAGGGGCGCAGCCCACCCACTTGGGAGCCAGGTCCAGCCAATAAGAATGAGTTTTTCCCCACAAAAGGGCTTTATTACAGACAGGAATAGTCCTCAGTTTCATCAGCTGTCAGGGTGGCTGGTCTCAGACGATCCCGCAGGAGGACCTGGGCTGGCGTGGTTACACATGGTCTGCGGTTGTGAGGCCGGTTGGATGTACTGCCAAATTCTCTAAAACGACATTGGAGGCGGCTTATGGTAGAAAAATAAACATTCAATTCTCTGGCAACAGCTTTGGTGGACATTCCTGCAGTCAGCATGCCAATTGCACGCTCCCTCAAAACTTGAGACATCTGTGGCATTGCGTTGTGTGACAAAACTGCACATTTTAGAGTGGCCTTTTGTTGTCCCCAGCACAAGGTGCACCTGTGTAATGATCATGCTGTTTAATCAGCTTCTTGATATTCCACACCTGTCAGGTGGATGGATTATTTTGGCAAAGGTGAAATGCTCACTACATTTACATTTACATTTTAGTCATTTAGCAGACACTCTTATCCAGAGCGACTTACAGTTAGTGAATGCATATTTTTTTTATACTGGCCCCCCGTGGGAATCGAACCCACAACCCTGGCGTTGCAAACGCCATGCTCTATCAACTGAGCTACATCCCTGCCGGCCATTCCCTCCCCTACCCTGGACAACGCTGGGCCAATTGTGCGCCGCCCATGAGTCTCCCGGTCGCGGCCGGCTGCGACAGAGCCTGGATTCGAACCAGGATCTCTAGTGGCACAGTTAGCACTGCGATGCAGTGCCTTAGACCACTGCGCCACTCAGGAGCCGCTAACAGGGATGTAAACAAATTTGTGCACACAGTATGTGAGAAATAAGCGTTTTGTGTGTATGGAAAATTTCTGGGATCTTTTATTTCAGCTCATGAAACATGGGACCAACACCTTACATGTTGCGTTTATATTTTTTCTCAGTATAAATATTTATTTTTTATTGTTGAACATAAACGACTGTAAAAACACCAGGAAATCAGCTCCAAGTGATTGTTGACTCCAATGTTTCTAATCTGTTTCCCAAGTACTCCCACGCATAATAGAGAGACAAGTGATCATATACAAATGTAAGCAAGGTTTAAATGATTATGTTTTAGTCAAATATTATATCTGTTTGGGCTCCTTGCGGTCAATTTGCAGTCTACAAATTATTTGTAATTATGTTCCGTCCCCACAACCATCTGCGGCTGAATCTAGTTGATGATCCCTGCTATAGACTGCTGGTTATGTATCTGGTTATGTAGCTATATTTTGATAATCATTATCACTATTGTTGGTAACATAGCTGTAGTTAGCTAACTAGCTAGCTACCTAGCTACATACCTACCTAGCTACCTACTTACCTAGCAATACAACTCGGATTTGGCTTGGAAACACGATACAATTTCAAAAGAAGGCAAATAATACGTAGGAAAACTTTTGTCATGATTGTGATGTCTCCAGATTGACTTTAGATGCAGTATAATTTTATCCAGCTATATAAAGATTGAGGGGACCACCATATTTTAGCTCGCTAACATTAACATTGGTAGCTATTTTTGACAAACTTTTCTAGCTAGTAACAGTATATATATATTTTTTACATTTTAGTCATTTTAGCAGACACTCTTATCCAGAGCGACTTACAGTTAGTGAGTACATACATTTTCATACTTTATCATACTGGCCCCCCGTGGGAATCGAACCCACAACCCTGGCGTTGCAAACGCCATGCTCTACCAACTGAGCTACACGGGACCTAATGGCAATCTTGCCATCTCTCTAAAGTAAATTTGACTACATCATAATGGCAAAGTTATTTCCTACTAATTATTTGCCTACTTTAGCAATGTCATCGTATTTCCATGCCAATCTAAGTTAGTGTAATTTAGACTAAACAGTCACATTACCTCCGAGGTGCAACCCATGCCTAGGGCACAAATAAATATTGGATGCAGCTATGGTGGTACTTGCTAATTCATGTCTGACTACAACTGTGTATTAACTAGCAGCAACAAAAAAAACAGGGCCATAGCAAAACATGTCACAGTTGGTTGCATAGTGTAACGGCCCCTGGATTGCTGATGCTATGCATTGGCCAATGAGAGGCTTTGAAGCCACCGGTCGGCGATATTGGAACTCCCCAGAAGAAGCAGTCCTCCATAGGAATGAATGGAATTCTACAGTATTTCAATTCAATTCTTCATCGACAAAACTATATGTATTTAAGTATTTTTTTTATTGTAGTGGGGACAGTAACATTAGGACTTTAAGAATATATATACTTTTTTCTATATTTGTTGCTCACATAATATCATTTTTAAGTATCCTAAGTGGTGAAGGTGTCTGTAATAGAATAAACGTGGCAAAAACAAATATATACATTCATAAATGCATTTCTATAGCTTCCAAAATATTTTTTACAACGGTGGGGGTTACACATGGTCTGCGGTTGTGAGGCCGGTTGGATGTACTGCCAAATTCTCTAAAGATGAAGGCATGGTGGCTTCAAAACAGCGCCCCCTGTCAGTCATTTAGTGTATATATAAATATTTGGGTGAAACAGGGTATAGCATTAGCACATGAACAAAGACTGTATGAACGAGACTAGTGTTATGTGTGGTGGTAACACTACTCTAGGTCACTATGCACCCTGATAGCTGAGCATCTCATTTTATTATTAATAGAGACTGGGACCCCCTTCCACTACACACAGCTAATGGTACATTCCTGATGTCATATTTCCATAGAGGAGGCAAAAAACGGAGACTTAAGACCTGTCACCCATTTTAAAGAGCGACTGCCCTTTGAAAACGGCCTATGTGGCATCAACGTGAGTCAAAAACTGTGTATTAACTAGCAGCAACAAAAAAAACAGGGCCATAGCAAAACATGTCACAGTTGGTTGCATAGTGTAACGGCGTCACCGGCCTGAATCTAATCTAATCTGGAGCCAGTCAGTCTACATCTGTAAAACATTGAATTTGCTTCCATACAAGATTACATTATTTCTCAAGCTATGTTTATAATTGAGGGATGATGACCCTCGTTGACCCTGTTTTTCTGTTAGACAAAGTGCACAGTTGGGTGTCAGACTGATCCCCTGGTCATGAATGGATGCCAGGACCTACCAGAAGGAGCAAAGGTGGGTATCATAACATGTCCAGCAATGTGATTGCAATGGTTTAGCGACCTCCAAAAATAATTTCATTCACTGTTCACTTGCTATTTTCACAGCTTGTCAGGCAATACCTCAGAATATGTGTGTAATGCGACACAAGTACCCTTGTGACACCTCCTCCGCTGTTGACAGAGTCTCCCTTGACTCCTATGAAAAGGACACGCCATCATGAGACCTCTGATAGTGACCCAAGTTACTGCACTGATGACACAGACAGCTTCATCAACAACGACAGGTAATATGTGTTATGTGAAATGTGAAAAGTTATATTAAAAAATACCCGGCTTAAAAAATAGTAGGCTAATTCCTGAGCCAAGCAGATACAACTAGTAGTCATTTTGATTGTGAAGTGCATTAGCAAAAAGCATTGTCCTTTCTTTAGAAAAAAATGCAATTTGCCACTTCGCTGTCTATTATATCACTCTGTCACAGGCCCTCCCAACACCACCTCATAAGATTGCCTGCTGCAGTTGTTCGGGATATGTCCAGTTTGCAGCCGAACATGTAGCATAGAGAAGAACAGCAAGGGGGCCCTCATCAGTATCATGCAGACATGCCCTCGCTGTGAGCATTCCTATGAATGTTGGCAAGTATCCGGCCAGCAACATTCACCTGTCAGCAGCAACAGCTTTCACAGGCTCATCATTTGTACAAATACAGAAGGTAACCCACTTCATTACTTTGATACATTTGATAACCCAATTGTGAAACAATTTATGTAAACTGACATTTTTGTTGCTTATTTTCTACTTCATAGATGCAGATAATGTCCAGGGCATAACCTAGCCTGGTGGAACCAGTCTGATAGCTGTGTTCACCATTCTATTTCACTGAAACATTTTAGGATATCTGAAGTGAAATAGAAAGATGAACGCAGCGATTAGGTTGCATCCACCAGGCTAATCATAACCACCATTTATAATGTAATCAGTGCTCTGTGTGTGTGTGTCTGTGTGAGTGTTTGTTTGTGTGTGTGACCGACCAGTATCTTTGATGAGGGGCCAGGAGCTGATCTATGCTGCTATGCCCATCAATGGGGCTTTGGCAAAGACCTCACCTCCAGCCTCACCTCTTGCCTGCTAGCCTCACCTCTAGCCTCACCTCTTGCCTGCTAGCCTCACCTCTAGCCTCACCTCTTGCCTGCTAGCCTCACCTCTAGCCTCACCTCTTGCCTGCTAGCCTCACCTCTTGCCTGCTCACCAACGGTCGTGAACAGAATTAGGTAAGTTTAGTCTGACTTGGTCAAACTTCAACATAGTATATATGTGTGTGTGTCAGATATCACCTATCCATAACTGCCATTGGTAATAGAACAGCGACTCCGTGTGTACTGTAAGGGTTCACAGAAACATGTATGGAGGCAGCACATGGAGACTTGCAAGATGATGTGATGAAGTCCAGACTGACAGACAGGCTTAATACTGATGTCTCTGAATGGAGAGAGACCTGGCACTCGGCATAACATTTTTACTACACAACTTTTTTTTTTTTTTTATATTGAATGAAAGTATCAGTCAATATGGGGAGGAAGAAACCCTGTATATTCCGCACCAGGATCAGGGAACTCCTGTTGTATACAGGACACCACACAGGAAGGTATGGTGTGTGGTCAAGCTCATCACTAAGCTTAGGGGCTGGGTCTGAACCCCTCCCTGTGCAACTGGGTCCTGGACTTCCTGACGGGCCGACCCCAAGTGGTGAAGGCAACAACACTTCCGCCACGCTGATCCTCAACACAGGGGCCCCACTAGGGTGTGTGCTCAGCCCCCTCCTGTACTCCCTGTCCACCCATGACTGCGTGGCCACGCATGTCTCCAACTCAATCATCAAGTTTGCAGACGACACAACAGTGGTAGGCCTGATTACCAACAACGATGGCATCCTACAGGGAGGAGGTGAGAGCCCTGGCGGAGTGGTGCCAGGAAAATAACCTCTCTCTCAACGTCAACAAAATGAAGGAGCTGATCATGGACTACAGGAGACAGCAGAGAGAGCACGCCCCCATCCACATCAAGCTTCAAGTTCCTCGGCGTGCACAAACAGTGTGGTGAAGAAGGCACAACAGCGCCTCTTCAGCCTCAGGAGGCTTGGCCCCTAAGACCCTCACCAACTTCTACAGATGCACCATTGAGAGCATCCTGTCGGGCTGTATCACTCACTGCCTGGTACGGCAATTGCAGCCCACAACCGCAGGGCTCTCCAGAGGGTGGTGCGGTCAGCCCAACGCATCACCGGAGGCACACTGCCTGCCCTCCAGGACATCTACGGCACCAGGTGTCACAGGAAGGCCAAGAAGATCATCAAGGACCTCAGCCACCCAAGCCACGGCCTGTTCACCCCGCTACCATCTAGAAGGCGGAGACAGTACAGGTGCATCAAAGCTGGGACCGAGAGACTGAGCAACAGCTTCTATCTCCAGGCCATCAGAATGTTAAACAGTCACCACTAGCCGGCCTCCGCCCAGTACCCTACCCTGAATAATAGTCACTGTTCTAGCCGGCTACCACCCGGTACTCTACCCTGCACCTTAGAGACTGCTGCCCTATGTACATATAGAGTCATTGAACATTGGTCACTTTAATAATGTTTACATACAGTTTTACCCACTTCATATGTATATACTGTATTCTAGTCATGGTTCATCCAATATAACCTTTTAATGATTTTTCTGGATTTTCACGGGACAAATAAACTTTTATTAGATTTTATGACCACTTTGACATGTTTGCCAAGGTAGCTCCATTACCACCAGACATAATGCTGATAGGCACTGTATCTGTATCGGCTGGAAATGACAATGAAAGGTGCACATTGTTATATCATCAGAACACTGCTTCTATGGTATCATGTAAAATGTTGCTTATTCTACATGGACAGTGATCAAAACACTTAGTTTAGAATATCTTGTTACTGTTACTTGTGTATTTAATCCTCGTGTTATTATTTTTATATTATTTTTTCTCTCTGTATTGTTGGGAAGGGCCCATAAGTAAGCATTTCACTGTTAGTCTACACCTGTTGCAAGCACTCACACTCTCACACTCTTTCACAACCACAGGTCTAGGATGTCCTTTCTGCATGTTAGCCCATGTCTTTCAGAGGGATTGAAGCTCTAGGTGGAGCTGTGGCGAAAAGGGGAAGGAGAAAAAGGACGATAGGAAAGAAAAGAGGATGAGAGGACCTGTCTCCTGGCTATGAGAGAGAGAGAGGGAACTGAGAGTAGATCAGTCTCACTAGCAGTGATATTTTGGGAGCCAGTATTGGGGCTGCCGGGAGCTATCTTTCAGCGGCCTACTTCTCTCAATGCTTGGTGGTACTGAGGAAAGGGACAGAGAGAGAGAGAGAGAGAGAGAGAGAGACAGAGGCAGATAAGGGGAGAGAGAGAGAGAAGGCAGATAAGGGGAGAGAGAGACATAGAGAGAGAAGGCAGATAAGGGGAGAGAGAGAGAGAAGGCAGATAAGGGGAGAGAGAGAGAGAAGGCAGATAAGGGGAGAGAGAGAGAGAGAGAGAGAGAGAGAGAGAGAGAGAGAGAGAGAGAGAGAGAGAGAGAGAGAGAGAGAGAGAGAGAGAGAGAGAGAGAGAGAGAGAGATAACTTTTTTGCATTAACATTCTCCTACACCAATGAAGTTGTAAATTTGGCAGTTTGGAACATAAACTTTATATTTGACAAATTAGCCTCCTTGGCTAATCTTAAGAAACATAAGAGCAAACCAAAAAGAATAGATAACGAAAAATGGTTTGATAATGATTGCAAAAATCTAAGAAAGTCATTGAGAAATATATCTAATCATAAACACAGAGACCCAGACGTCTTCAATATGGGGAAACACTGAAGCAATACAAACACACCCTAAGAACAAAAAAAGAACAGCACATTAGAAATCAGCTGGATGTGATTGAGGAATCCATAGAATCAAACCACTTCTGGGAGAATTGGAATAAATTAAACAAACCTCATAATGAGGAATTGGCTATCCAAAATGGGGATATGTGGAGAAATCACTTTGCAAACCTCTACAGCAATATAACAAAGAGCCCAGAACAACAAGATATACAAGAAAAATTACAAATCCTTGAATCAGCAGTCAAAGACTATCAGAATCCTGTGGATACCCCAATTACAGAACAAGAATTATTGGAAAAACTTTGCACTCTCCAACCCAAAAAGGCCTGTGGTGCTGATGGTATTTGAAATGAAATGATCAAATATACAGACCACAAATTCAAATTGGCTATACTCAAACTCTTCAACATTATCCTAACTGCAGGTATTTTCCCCGATATTTGGAACCAAGGACTGATCACACCAATTTATAAAAATGGAGACAAATTTGACCCAAATAATTACAGAGGAATTTGCGTTAACAGCAACTTGGGGAAAATTCTCTGCAGTATCATAAACAGCAGACTACATAATTTCCTTGATGATGTCACGCCCTGGCTCTGGGGACTCTAGTATGTTGAGCCAGGGTGTGAGTTTTAATTTGTTTATGTTCTAGTTGTTGTATATCTATGTTGGCCAGGGTGGCTCCCAATCAGAGACGGCTGTAGCTCGTTGTCTCTGATTGGGAGTCATACTTAGGTAGCCGTTAGGCATTCATTATTTGTGGTTTCTTGTTCCGTGTTGGTTTGTTTATGTAACCAGGGACGTCACGTTTTCGTTTTGTTGTTTTGATCGTGTGATCATTCTAATAAATAAAATGTTCGCATTCAACGCTGCGCCTTGGTCCTCCTCTATGAATGACGATCGTGACAGAAGAAACCACCAAGATGTGACCAAGCAGCGTGTCCAGGAGCCATCGCCAGGGAGATCCCTAACAGATCTCCTTCGCCTCCTCGACTGGGTCAAGCCGAGTGAGGAAGAGAAGGGCTTGACATTGTGGCAGAAGGGCGAAAGGCTGGCGAGGGACATGGAGACCTGGTCCACGGGTAGGGGAGACGCCCAGAAATTTTTTAGGGGGGGGCTAACGCCGTGGACGACGGGCCAGCAGGAGACCGCGGCAGAGCGGCCCAGCGGATTGGCAGAGGAGGCCGCCAGGTTATGGGGGCCACTGGTCGAAGAGGGGGTGGAAGATGTAGAGGCACGGCGAGAGGTACTGGCGTGTGTTGCCAGTCCGGTCCGGCCTGTTCCTGATCCCCACGTAGGGCCAGTGGTGTGTGTTCCCAGTACGGTCCGGCCTGTTCCTGCCACTCGCACCAAGTCTACGGTGCGCATCGCCAGCTCGGCCCGGCCCATTCCTGCTCCCCGCACCAAGTCAGTGGTGCGTTTCGTCAGCCCTGTCCGGCCCGTTCCTGCTCTCCGCACCAAGTCTGTGGTGCGCGTCGCCAGCCCAGTCCGGCCCATTCCTGCTCCACGCACCAAGTCTGTGGTGCGTTTCGTACTACAGACCACATTTACACCCTCCAGACTCTAATTGACAAACAAGTAAATCAAAACAAAGGCAAAATCTACTCGTATTTTGTAGACCTCAAGAAAGCATTTGATTCAATTTGGCATGAAGGTATTTTTTACAAACTAATAGAAAGTGGTATTGGAGGGAAAACGTATGATGTTATTAAATCAATGTACACTAAAAACAAATGTGTGATTAAAATCGGCAACAAGCAAACAGACTTCTTCTCTCAGGGACGTGGAGTGAAACAGGGCTGCCCAATAAGTCCAACACTATTTAACATCTACATTAATGAATTGGCAAAAACATCAGAAGAATCGGCAGCACCTGGTCTCACCCTACACAACACTGAAATCAAGTGTCTGCTGTACGCAGATGACCTGGTGCTACTGTCTCCCACTAAGGAGGGGTTACAGCAGCATCTAGATCATCTGCACAGACCGTTAATAAAAAAAAAACGGAATATAATGATATTCCAAAAAAGGTCAGGAAATCAGGATGACAAATATTAATTATATTTGGACAAAGTTCTATTAGAACAGACCAAAAATTACACATATCTAGGACTAAATATCAGCAACACAGGTAGCTTTCACATGGCTGTGAATGAGCTGAGAGAGATGAGCAAGAAGAGCATTCTATGCCGTTAAAAGGAATATTAAAATCGAAATTCCAATTAGAATCTGGCTCAAAATTTTCCAATCAGTTATAGAACCAATTGCTCTATATGGCAGCGAAGTATAGGGTCCGCTCTCTAATACTGAATTTACCAAATGGGACAAACATCCAATCAAAATACTGCATGCAGAGTTTTGCAAGACTGTATTGCAAGTGCAAAGAAAAACTCCAAATAATGCATGTAGAGCAGAATTGGGCCAATACCCCCTCCATATTCGAATAGAAAAAAGAGCCATCAAATTTTACAACCATCTAAAAACAAGTGACCCCAAAACATTCCATCACACAGCTCTACTATGTCAAGAGATGAAACAAGAGAAGAGTCCCCTCAGCCAGCTGGTTCTGAGGCTCAGTTCACTAACCAAAACCAACCTCATAGAGCCTCAGGACAGCACTCAGAAAATCTGGCCCAACCAAATCATCACAAAGCAAAAAGAAAAATATATCACCTATTGGAAAGACACCACAAAAAATCTAAGTAAACTTCAATGCTATTTGGCTCTAAACAGACAGTACATGGTGGCAGACTATCTGACCACTGTGACTGATAGAAAACTGAGGAAAACAATGACTAGGTACAGACTCAGTGAGCACAGTCTGGCTATAGAGACCGGTCGTCACAGGCAAACCTGGCTGCCCAGAGAGGACAGGCTGTGCTCACTCTGCCTCCAGGGAGAGGTAGAGACAGAGCTGAATTTCCTACTACACTGTGAAAAATACTCAGACCTAAGAGAATCTTTCTTTCCAAAAATTATCATTCAGTACAAAGAATTTGAAACTATAAAAGAGGAAGAAAAAATCCAATATTTATTGGGTGAAAAGCCAAAATGTGCAATTTTGGCAGCCAAATATGTGTCCTCCTGCCACAACCTGAGGGACAGCCAGTGAAAAGTGTAATGTAATGTCAATAATATTTCCTGTTTTGTTTTGGTTTTCATAGCATGTAATGTGTCTTCTCAGTCATGTTGAGATTGGTCGACTACTATTGCTTTAATGTA